>NW_007732775.1:100991-111418 GCF_000696425.1 Galeopterus variegatus
AGGTAAAGGAAGTACTCTGTCGTTGTCTTCACATTTTTTTTCAATGCTCCCCCTACTTTGTAAAGGGTTCTTACCTCTTCTCCTTGTCCTGCTTCTTCCCTGGTTCACTATCATGTTTTAGCACAATTCCAAACCAGGATGCAAAAGGCCCTTCCAAAGGTACAACTGGCCCCCTCCAGGATGCTCCATCCCAGGATGCGCCCAGTGATGAGGGCACAGAGAGGGCAGGATGACCCTGCTGAAAGAGCTTCTGACATGGCTCAGAAGACCTGGTTCTCCCGGCCAGCAGTGATCTTGGGCCACATCTGGAACATAAAGGGAAGGACGAAATGCTCTGTGCAAGCTCTCCTGACTCCCAAACACTGACTTCCCAATCGGCTGGCACTTGGCTCCTGTGGACACCCCAAAATGTGGCCAAATGCATGAATATAACAGGCGCCTATGGAGAGAAAGAAACCCCTTGGCCTTTGTGAGCTTTCCTGGCCTTTTACCAAAGAATATACTTTTGAGATGAAAGAATCATTCATGTCACCAAGCAACTAGTTGAGAAGCAAAACTATTAAAGTTTATGTGCAAAATTGATTTAGTGGAAGACGTTTCAACTTTTGTTCTTTTATCAATTGTTTTTTTCTATAATCCCCAAAGCAACGTGTTTTCCTGAATATCTGATAAAGGTTACTGTTTCTTTTTTCTTACTGTGCTCGTCCCACAACCCCTAATGTGACCCTGGCTAAGGAATCATCTTGGATCAGCAGATTGAAGTATCGTTCTTTCCTATACTTCATGTTGATCTTGTCTGACTCTCTGAGCCTCCTACAAACCCTGACATGTCCCACTTAACTCCAGGCACAATGCCCAGTTATTTTACATAAACACCCATGCTTTAGTTAACTCAGTGCTTGAAGCTATGCTATGTCACCTGCACATGAGCTTACTCACATTTTTTAAAGAAAATTTATTTTTTGATTGAAACATATGGATTGTACATATTTATGGGGTATGGAGTTATATTTCAATACACGTATACAATATGTAATGATCAAATCAGGGTAGTTAGCAAATTCATGGTCATAAAAATGTATCATTTTTTGGTAATAAGAATATTTGAGCTCCTCTCCTCTAGCCATTTGAGGATATACAATAAATTATTATTAATTATAGATGCCTAGCACTGTTGTACACCACCAAAACTTATTTTTCCAATCTAGCTGTAACTTTGCAGTAAAAAAAAAATTTTTTTTAGTAAATAACCATAAGACATTGTACCTATATATGATATTTGACTTATATTGAAGGAGAGATATACAATCTAATACAGTGCCTGCCACATGGTGGACATTCAGTAAGTGTTTGTTAAATGAATAAATAATTGTCACTTAAATATTCTTTCCAAGACAATCCCTTCCCCACTGCCTGCTAACGTCCCTTCACTTGCCAGCCAATCTTGCCTCACAACTTTGAGCTGATGCATTCAACGCAAACAAAGACATCGGCCCCAGTTCTACAATTATTCCTTGTCACAGGCTTTTGTCACTCCCATGTGGGCTTTGTCCTGGCTGGGGATGTACTCTTCCTTTGAGTCAGAGCTTTTTATCAAAAACATAAAAAAGAGGGGGAGGAGGAGGTTCATTTTTCCAGTCCCTGCAGGGTGTATAGCTAGTGCCTTTCTTTTTTTTTTTTTTTTCCTTTTTGTCTTTTTTCGTGACCGGTAACGGGATCGCAACCCTTGGTGTCGCGCCCGCACTGCTCTCAACCAGTGAGCTGACCGGTCTCTACATGGGATCCGAACCCTCGGCGGGAGCGCCACTGCGCTCCCAAGTGCCGCACTCTACCGAGTGTGCCACTGGGCCTGCCCTAGCTAGTGCCTTTCTAATTCTCAAAAATAAATTCAGTCTCTCTTTCATTTAAATACTTTTCCCATCCTGGCCCACTATGCCTGGAGTAACTACCATCTATGAAGACCTTTTGCTCCCAAGATTACCTTAAAATCCTCTTTCAAAGATTATTGACCAGTAAAAGTGATGGGAAGTGACAGACTTCATTCAGACAATTGGACCACCACACCTCCATACACATCATCCCGTGTAATGGGACGAATAGTGTCCTCCAAATATTCATGTCCACCTGGAACCTCAGAATATGACCTTATTTGGAAATAGGATCTTTGTAGATGTAATTACTTAAGATGAGGCCATACTGGAGTAGGATAGACACTAAATCCACTGACTGGAGTCCTTATAAGAAAAGGAGAGGACACAGACAGACTCACAGGGGAGGAGGCTATGTGACAACCAAGGCAGAGACTGGAGTGATGCAGCCACAAGCCAAGGAATGCCAAGGATTGTCAGCAACCTAGGGAGAGGTAAGGAAGGATTCTTCCCAAGAGCCATCAGAAGGAGCATAGCCCTGCTGATACCTTGATTTTGGACTTCTAGCTTCCAGCACTGTGGGATTCCACAAATAGAATTATAGTAAGGTAAAAAAAAATGTTGTTCTGGATTTTGTACTATGACACTATAGAATGGAAGGTCATCAAAGGCTTGGGCCATTAAAAGAAAAGAGAAGGAAAGAAAAGACAGGGCACGCAGTAAAGCATTGAGCTAAATGCTTTACATGTACACATGCATCGTTTTATTTAATTAAATCAAAGCCCTGTGAGATGGTGTATCAGTAGGATGCTTCTAGAATCTCACAAATTTGAAAAGTTAGTCTAGAGAGGAAGGCAAGATGGCAGACTAGAGGTGCTCAGACAAATATCAGAACAAGGAACAGACAGCTAAGTACTAATGAGAGCATTGGTGGGAGAATGTCCGAGGGCAGCAGGAATCTGGTGAGGTTCCTGTGGAGCATGAAAACCCAGCAGGGTGGCATGGAGAGGAGAAAGGGCACATGGCTTCAGCCTCCACATTTCCAATATCAGGATCAGGGCAGGAGGAATTTTTCTTTGTAGTGAAAAGAATCTGATCAGTGTAAGCAAATCCTAGTGATAATCCTCCTTTTTCTCATGCCCCAGCCTATCACCACCACCATTGGTGGCCCACAGTTACCAGCACCATTGTCCTTCCCCAGAGCCACCACCCATCTCCCCCGCAAAGGAGTTTGTCCCACTCCCCACCATACCTGCCACTGCTCCTGCCTCTGCTGCTCCCACCGAGCAGTTTGTCCCACTCTCCATCCCACTCCCCACCATGCAATAGTTTGTTCTACTCCCTGCTGCTGCTGCTGCCCAGCCCAGGTGCCACCAGCTCCACCTTGCCAAGATCCAGGTGTTCCTGTGTTTTACCAAGCAAGAGGAAAGAGGAAAGAGGTGAGCAGGTATAGCCCTGCACACCCAGTGGTGGGAACTACCCACGAAGATCACTGCATTGACTCAGAAAGGGTCACGTATGGAGCCACCAGAAAGAGGTGAGAGAATGCAGCCCCACAACCCAGAAGCCCAACCCACAGGGGAAATTGCACTGCTCCTGCAAGCATGCAGCCAGTAGTGGGAACTACTCACAGAGACCATACAACTGCATCAACACAGGGAGGATCATGAGTGGAGCCACTAGAAAGAGGTGAGAAAGCACAGCCACATGACCCAGTGGCCCAACACACAGGGAAAATCACACAGCTCCCTGCAGTTGCACACCTGGGTGTGGGAACTACTTGCACAGCCACATGACTGCCTTGACCTGGGGGGGGGGGGCGGGGGACACAGAGCTGCCAGTGACTACAGAAACTCAGAATAGCCAAATAGCATATGAAAGAAAATACACAGTAAACATCAACCCATTCCCCAACCAGGAGAAGCAAAGACCCAGGAAGAGCCTCTGCCTTCAGGAAAGAGGAAAGAGAAACCACACTCAGGCTCACCCATTCAAGCTGAGGAGCTTCAATTTACCCCAGTGGACCTATCAGGGTCACAGGACACTAGCCAGGGTACCAACAAGTCTATCCAGGGAAACTCACATCAGCCAAGGAGCACCCAGGCACTTCTCCCCAAAACTCAAGATCTTGCCCACTTCACCGATGACTCAAAGCAATGCCAATCACTTCAGCAAGGAATCACTGAGTGCCCAGGGCCTAGGCCACAGAGGCACTCACAGACAGCTCTGACGTTGATTACAGTTGGAGTAACCACATGGACACTAAACTACTGTGTCTACTTGGAACCAAAAGTAAACCACCCTACCCAGTGGTCAATATAAAACACATCTATAGGAGGAAGTTTCTGTCTTCAGTAGCCACTCCAGAATAACAGAAGAAACAACCGCTCCACCACATGACCAGACATCAATATAGAGATACAATCAATAAAAAAAAAAAAGGCACCTCCAAAGGAACACAATAATTCTCAAGTACCAGACCCCAAACAGCAGGAAACCCTTGAAATTCCAAGCAACAAGTTTTGTTCTACCAGTGGGTTTTGTTCTTTATTCTGTATTCATGGCTGTGATTATCCTTTTGTGGATTCCAGATGCAGGAGTCCCTTGAGGATTTCTTGCAGGGCTGGTCATGTGGTAGCGAACTCCTGCAGTTTTTGTTTGTCTGGGAAATACACTATTTCTCCATCATTTCTAAAGGATAGCATTGCTGGGTATAGTACTCTTGGCTAGCAGTGTTTTTCTTTTAGTCTTTTGAATATATCATCCCATTCTGTTCTGGCTTGTAGAGTTTTTGTTGAGAAGTCTGCTGTTAGTCTGATGGGGAATCCCTTATGGGTGACTTGACTCTCTTCTCCTGATGTTTTTAAGATTGTCCCTTTGTCTTTGAGCTTTGCCAGTTTGACTATAATGTGTCTTGGAGAGGACCTTTTTGGATTGTATCTGCTTGAGGATTGAGCCTCCTGGATCTGAAGGTCCACTCGTCATTGTTTTTCATTACCATTTCATTGAATAGGTTTATAGTGCCTTTTCCTTTCTCCTCCTCTTCCGGAACATCTATGATTCAGATGTTTGTGTGCTTAACATTTTCTGCTAGCTCTCTTAGGTTTTCTTCATTTTTTTAATTCTTTTTTTCTTTTCTTTCTATTTATTTATTCATTCATTCATTCATTTATTTATTTTTATCTGCCTGGGTTATTTCAAACAGGCCATCCTCAAGATCAGAAATTCTTCCTTCTGCTTTTTCTAACCTTGTGCTTAAGCTCTCAGTTGTTTTTTATTTCATTAAATGAATCCTTCAGTTCTAGGAGTTCTGCTATATTCTTTATTAAGGTATTAGTCTCTTTTAAATTTCTTCCTCCATAACCTGGATATTTTTTCTCATTTCATTGTGTTGTCTAACTGAGTCTTCTCACATCTCATTGAGTTTCCTTAAGATTTTTGCTCGGAATTCCTTTTCGGTCACTTCAAGGGTTTCCTGCTGTATGGGGTTTGATACTTGAGAATTAGTGCAGTCCCTGGGTATGTCATATTTTCCTATTTTTTCATATTTCTACTTTCTCTACATTGATGTCCAGTTATCTGGTAGAACAGTTGCTTCTATTTTTGGGGAGTGGGATTTAAGAAAAGAGACTTCCTTCTCTTTTATCCAGACTCTGCTGGAGACTCTACTTGTGTCAATGCAGTTGAGGGGTCAGCGGGCTGCCTGCACAGAGGCTGTGGCTACTGCTGTTGCAGTGAGCCACCTTTGTACCAGTGTTGGTTGTGGCAGTGGCTGTGATGGACCACCTGTGTGGAAGCAATGTTTGCAGCAGTGGCAGAGGCTTGGTCCCCAGGCATGCTCTTGCCTTCTGTTGGGTGGGGGCTGTCTGCAGCTCCTGGTGAGGTCCCTGAGTGAGTTCCTGCTTTCTGTTGGGCAGTGGGGTGCCCATGGCTCCAGACAGAGGATTTTTTTTTAAAGATGACCTATAAGGGGATCTTAACCCTTGTCTTGGTGTTGTCAGCACCACGCTTCACCCAGTGAGCTAACCGGCCATCCCTGTATGGGATCAGAACCCATGGCCTTGGTGTTATCAGCACCACACTTTCCTGAGTGAGCCACAGGCCATCCCCAGACAGAGGATTTTAAAGAAAAAGTAATAAAGGATTCCATAATTGTTTGGGGATAATTATCCTTGGCTACAAGAGTCAATAGTAAGGGTAATGCCAGTCTAAGATTCTGGGCAGATGTCCTCACAGAAGTATTTTTTGTGTAAGGTTGCAATGGCCTTTGTGCAAGGTTGTGGTTTTGTGGAGTCCTTTGTGATAATTCTTATCAGGAATTCATGGATGAGCATCCTTCCTTCATGGCCTTCCGCCACTGTGTTTGTCAGGGTTTTGTTTTTTGCTGTTTTTTCTTTTTCTTTTTTTTAACACAAGCAACTCCATTTTGATTCTGACAACTTTTATACAGGAAAAGGGTAGAATATTAAATTAAATATAGACCTAAATTGAGTATGCCTCTTAAACACAAGAAAAAGTACTAAAATGACACCAAAAGTGATTGTAAAACTTCCAAATCAGGTAGACAGAAGCTTAAGAGAATATTCTCCAGCTATTTTCCTGGGCCAACTTGTCTCTTCTCTGCCTTTCAGTTCTAGTGCACACCATCAGGTAACAGGATCAGATTAGTGCTGTACAGCCAATAAATTTGCTACTCCTGGTTCCATTAGCTGTGGAAGGAAGGGTCGGGGCAGGGACACGGTGAAACAGTGTTTGTGTACAGGGAGCAGATAACTCCGTGAGAGTTCATGGCCTCTACTGGCACTACAAAACCATGTCTATACCATGTGGTCAATTGATGCAGCTAATAGGCCTCATGACTGTACAGAGTGTGTCTGTATTAAAAGCAAATAGAAGATTTTGATTTCCCAAATGGTATCCACTTAGCAACTTTCAGGATTTCCAGATTCACTTGCAGTTAAAAAAAGAGAGAGAGAATATGGTTTCCTCCACCATACACACACCTATATGTGGGTAAATGCATGTGCATGCACACACACACACGCAGATGCACAAAGAAAACATCCTGAGCCCCCATCTGTGTGGCACCATGTGGGCAGAAATGGATGTGTGAGCAAAGCCAGAGCAGAAAGTGTCTTCAAACACTTATTCATCCTCTCACTGCTTCCAAAAACATTGTGTGGCGATTACAGCTTTGAAAATGTAATTAACACTTTTATTCATGGGAGAGTAGGTCCTGAGAATTTTAACAGGACATACTAGAAACAGATTCAAATCTCAGTGAGCAGTGGCTTCCCCAAAGGGTAAACCCAAGGTAGCCACCATTTTCTGGTCTCCTAGGAACCTGGAAATCAATATGGGCTTAGGTCGACCCTTTTTAAAATCCTTCTGTCATTGTTTTCATGTCAGATTTGAAAATAAAACCCCACTGAGTAAGCTCCAAGCAACCCATGGTGAAAGCCTGAAAATGTAATTGAATAAATAAGATCTAAAACTTTCTGGCTTTCTGCTATGGTAACTTTACCACCCACTCTCACAACTTTGGGATTTGCGAGAGCAGTATCCCTGCAGTTTTCTTCATGTTGTGAGTTGAGGGATGTCGTGAGGCTCCTCTTGCCCCCAGATCTCTCACATATAAGTCTAACATGATGCCAGAAATCCTATGTGAAAATGCAAGTCTTTTACTTAGTAGGGAGAAACTCATAAAACTGTCCACATTAGACAGTGATTTGGCATAATTTTGAGGGAAGGAGACACAGAAGTGGCAAGTTTTGGTGAGAGGAGACAAGGATGTCCTGAGCAAAGTAGGGAAGGATCCTGAGCCTCGTGCACAGGAAAGGAGAGTGGGGAAGCCAAGGGGGTAGGTGGGGACAGAAAGGTGCAAAACAGGGAAAACTGCACCTACTTAATGCTACTACCTAGAGCCGAGAAGATAAGAGCAGAGGGTGTGGCCACTGCTGGGGAAACTGTCATCTAAAATATAGACATTTGTCCTGGGACAGCTGCTTTATATGAAGATGTGAATAAGATATTGTTTTTACATTAAAACAAATACAGATTAGTTTGAGGTTAATTGCAAGATTCGCATGGCTATTTTAAAGAGAAAAATATATAGGAAGCTCTAACTTCAAATTTCACTCTTGCAGTCCACCTCTTGGATGGTGACTCAGACACCTCAGATTTTCTCAGCTCTGTCCCCTCGCCTGCTGCTTCTAGATATAAAACTAAGAAGCATTGTTCTGGGGAATCAGCATCAAGAACAAAGTACAGTACTAAGAACATGTATTCGTTTCAATCAAAGTCCTTGGGAAATTTTTTTTCTGGTTGAAATCCCTATCAGAGACTTTAAAGCCAAAATAAGCCCAACCATAAGCCTGGACAGGTCAGAATGCAGGGTACATTAGTGTAGCCTGTTTCTATCAGAGCTGATCAGGATCTTCTCCTGCTGCCTTCAAAACAGATGGGCATGCTCAATGCTCACTCTGTGTAATGTATCTAAGACGTGCTCAGTACTGCTGGAGATGACTGTGTTTCCAGTCACTGGGCTCCCTTTCCTGGCAAGTTTAATAAATTCAGCTTTGTCTTTCAGTTAGTCTGTATACTATGAACAGGCTTGTATGGTTGGGAAAGTGGAAAGGTACTGGTGTAGTGGGGAACAGAAGACCTGTATTTAAGTCCCCAATCTGTCTCTTACAAGCTGCGTGACTGTGGGTAAATCATTTTATCTCTCTGAAGTTTGTTCTTCTCCTCTGGAAGATGGAGATATGAATTGCTGGGCTGCTAGCCCCACAGGTTGCTGAAAGTATCAGAGAAGATCGTGAAGGCACATTGTGTCCCACAGAACTCATAGAAATATCAGGAACCATTCTGATGGAAGACATCTCATCATTTGTGAACCATTTATTCCCTGTCACATCTCACTGTTTATCCAACTTGTGGGCAGTTGCTATCTTGCCTCCTACTTTTACCAGTGTTTATCTGTTCTTAACAGGCTAAAAGAAAATAGCATTCCAAGATGATGAGATTCATAGCTATGATTTTTACTATCTGTATAACCTTAAGCAAGTTATGTAAACTTTCTGAGGTCATCACCAGGAAAATGGGAATGGAAAATAGATAACTCGTAGAGTTGTGAAGATTACATGCAGCAGGCACTTAACACATAATACTTACTATTATGATGTTTTCTCTACCTCTGTTCACAAGTATGTTATAAATGTTCCAGAAGGTAGCCTGAAGGTGGGACACCAGCCATTGGAGTTACATTAACAGGTAAATTCTTTAATAGATATAGGGCTATTTAAGCTGTCTATTTCTCCTTGAGGGAGCTTCAATAGCTTGTGTGTTTTGAGAAATTTAGAGGTGAAAGTGCTCTTAGAAACCATCTAGCAAAGTGGTTCTCAAACTTTAGGGTATATCAGAATCACTCACAGCCCTAGACACTAATTTGAATGTTGTAACAAATATTACAATGGAAAAAACTGTAGCCTAGGGTAGATATTAATGTTTTTCTTTCCCCCAAATTCCTGTTTGATGGAATATAGAAACATCACACAACTATTAGTTCTGCATTTATAAAAAGACAGAGATCTTGTTAAGAATACTATTTGTTGCAAATTGTAATTAATGAAGCACCATCTTTGAGATTCAGTGTTCTTTGCATGAGCTCTGACTATCTAGGCAAATTTTTATGCTTTTTAGCACAGACGGGAAAGAGAAAGCAGAAGAGTGGCATGAACTATCTGATCAGTTGCATATGCTAGGTGGTTTAGAAAATTTTATTTATTATCTTGTGTATATTTATTTTCACACTCTTCCTGGAAAACAACTTAAAATGTATATCAAACTTGTATTCTCCAAATGATCCTAAATATTGTCTCCAGATCAAATCTGACAAAATACCTGCTTCCTCTACAACCTTTAGGAAAAACTTAAACTCCTTAGCTTGGAATCAAAACGTTCTACATACTTAGGATATACCCCTCCTTAAGTATATATCACATTATTGATGCTGTTGTAAGCGGTATTGTTTTTGTAATTTCAGATGAGATTGGGCACATTCAGAGTGGTATGGCCAGAGACTGTTTTTGTGATTTTAATTTCCAAATGTTCTTTGTGAATAAATGGAAATGTAATGGACTTCTGTATATTGATATTCTATCCTGCAATCCTGCTAAACTCAGTTTTTAGTCTCGGTAGCTTTTTGTAAATTCCATGGAATTTTTCTACATAAATAATCACATTGTCTATGAATAAAGATCTTTCTATATATTTCTTTCTAGGCTGAATGCTTTTTATTTATTTATTTCTTGCCTTATTTTACTGGCTAGAAGATCCAGTGCAATGTGAATAGAAGTGGTGAGAGCCACCAACCTTGCCTTGTTCTTGATCATAGAAGAAAGCAGACACTGCGTCAGTTTTTCACCTTTGAGGATGACATCAGCTTCAGGCTTTTTTTGTAGGTGCCTTTATCAAATTGAGGAAGTTCCCTCTGCTATGGTCCAAATGTTTGTCCCCTCCAAAGCTCATGTGGAAGCTTCATCTTTTTTTTTTTTTTTT
>NW_007732775.1:112990-113597 GCF_000696425.1 Galeopterus variegatus
TAGCTCTCAATCCTGATACTGACCATTTGTATGTTCTCTCTTTTTTCCTTATCGTTCTGACTAGGGGATTATCAATTTTATTGGTCTCCTTAAAGAACTGGCTTTTGGTTTTGCTGATATTCTCTACTGCTTTTTTTTCTCTCTGTTCTTTACTTCATGAATTTCCACTCTAATCTTTATTTTTTATTGTGCTTACTTCAAATTTAATTTGGTCTTTCTTCTCTAGTTTCTTAGGTTAGAGGCTGAGGTCATTAATTTCAGATCTTTCTACTTTTCCAATATAGGAGTTTACTGCTATGAATTTCCCTCTAAGTACTGCGTTAGCAGAATACCACAAGTGTNTATTTTTTGGTACTATCTTTGCCTGGGTTTTTGGTACCAAGATAATGCTGGCTTCATAGAACGAGTTGAAAAGTACTTGTTCTTTTTCAATTTTATGGAAGGATTTTTATAAAATTGGTAGTATTTCTTTCTTAAATATTTAATAGAATCAGCCGGTAAGACCATCTGGGACTGGGAAGATTTTTGACTACAAATTCAATTTCTTTAATAGATATAGGGCTGTTTGGGTTAATTATTTCTTTTCGAAGAAGCTTTGACAGTTTGT
>NW_007732775.1:115699-116318 GCF_000696425.1 Galeopterus variegatus
TAAACTATGTTTGAAAAATGTTTAAATAGTAAGAAATAAGAAAATACCTTATATATTTATAGACATAGTTACCATTGCTAGTGCTCTTCTTTCCTTTATGTTGTTCCATATTTCCACTGGATATCATTTTCTTTGCTCCTAAAAAACTTCTTTTAATGGCTCTTACAATGCTGGACATCTGGTGATTGATTTTTTCAGCTTTTGCATGTCTAAAAAAGTCTTTATTTTGTCCTTAATTTTGAAACATATTGGCACTGGGCATAGAATTCTATGCTGACTTTTTTCTTTCAGCAATTTAGAGCTGTTTCTTCACTCTCTTCTTGCTCACCTTGTTTCTGACAAGAAATTCACTGTCATTCTTGTATCTTTTTCTCTGTACATAAGAGTCCCTTTTTTTTTNTGTCTGCCTTTTAATTAGGTATAATTGTGTTTAATTTATACTGTTTACATATAATATAATTATTGATATAGTCAGGTTTAAATTTACCACCATGCTATTTGTGTTCAATTTGTCCCATCTTTTATTTGTTCTCTTTCACTTCCTTTCTGCCTTCCTTTTGATCAAGTATTTTTATTATTCCATTTTGTTTCCCTTGTTAACTTATTAACTGCCACACTT
>NW_007732775.1:117167-117685 GCF_000696425.1 Galeopterus variegatus
TCTTGCCTTATTTTACTGGCTAGAAGATCCAGTGCAATGTGAATAGAAGTGGTGAGAGCCAACAACCTTGCCTCGTTCTTGATCATAGAAGAAAGCAGACACTGCGTCACCTTTTCACCTTTGAGGATGACATCAGCTTCAGGCTTTTTTTGTAGGTGCTTTTATCAAATTGAGGAAGTTCCCTCTGCGATGGTCCAAATGTTTGTCCCCTCCAAAGCTCATGTGGAAGCTTCATCTTTAATGCACTAGTGATAAGAAGTGGGGCTTTTAGAAGGTGATTGGATCATGAGAACTATGCCCTCTGAAGTGGAGTAATCCTCTCATGGATTAATGGGTTAATGGATGAATGAATGATTACAGGACTGGCACTAGCAGCTTTACAAGGAGAGGAGGAAGCACATTAGCCCACTCTTGCTCTGCTTGCCACGTGATGCTCTGCACCACCTCACGACTCTGCAGAGTCCCCAACAGGAAGAAGACCCTCATCAGATGCCCCCCTCAACTTGGACTTCCCTGCT
>NW_007732775.1:119541-119973 GCF_000696425.1 Galeopterus variegatus
GGGGGGGCATGGCTGAGGCCCGCAGCCCCACTCCCACCCTCTTCCAGTGGTGGCTCCATCATCCCTGGCCTGGGTACAGGCAGTGGCAGATGGATGTGGATGAGGCCTGCAGGCCCCCCCATGGCTCAGGAGTCTGGTGGCTTCCAGCATCTCTAAATTTGTTGAGGCTGGATTTATGGTCCAGAATATGGTCTAATTTGGTAAATATTCCATAAGCACTTGAAAATTATTTTTAATTGACTTTATTTTATAGCTGTTTTAGGTTTACAGAGAAATTGAGCAGAAACTTCAGATAGTTTCTATACCCTTCCAACTTGAAAATTATTGTTGGGTAGAGTCTTTTTTACAGTTCTCTATAGAATGTTCTATATACATTTACATGTCAGTTAAACCACCTCGATACATCTTTACCTGTAGTTTTACTTTTAACCT
>NW_007732775.1:122040-122510 GCF_000696425.1 Galeopterus variegatus
TATCCACTTGCAAAAGAATGAAGTTAGATGCTTTCATCATACCATATACAAAAATTAATTCAAAATGGATCAAAGACTTAAATGTCAAAGTAAAACTGTAAAACTCATAGAAGAAAATGTAGTAGTAAATACTTGTGACCTTGGTTTAAGCAAAGCCATCTTAGATATGACACCAAACACACAAGTGATACACAAAAAATAGATAAATTAGATTTCATCGAAATTAAAAAACACAATCCACAGGATGGGAGAAAATTTTTGCAAATCACATGCTGTAGATTGGATGCCTCACCAACCTCACTGAGGCTTAATCTCCACTGTATCTGTTGGGGGTGGGAAATCCTATTATGGTAATTAAAAAGTGGGGCCTTGAAGAGGTGATTAGGTTGCAGAACCATGCCTTAGTGAATGGATTAATGATGGTGGTCAAGGGTGTGGTTCTGAGGGCTTTAAAAGGAAAATCTCTCTCC
>NW_007732775.1:124656-125496 GCF_000696425.1 Galeopterus variegatus
TTCCCATCATTCTCATTTTAACAATCAGTTTTTCCTTATTATTCTGAATTAGATTCGGGTAAGGAAAAGGATCACATTGCAAGAAATATTATGGTCCCCAAGGACTACACGACGTACCTATTCTTTAATCTCAAGAATTGGCTTTGACATCAAAGCAGTGAAATGACCGTATTTCTCAAAAATGTTTAAGTTGCAAGTGCTTGAGGAAATGCTAAACAAACACTATCAGGTCATGGAGAACAAAGAAAGATTTAAGTCTGAAGTGGTGGAACATGATCTTGGGTTCTGGCCGTGACTGTACCACCAACTAGCTGTGTGACTCTGGGTCTTGCTTTCTTCATCTGTACCACAANGAATATATAAAGAACTCTTATAATTCATGGTGAAAAGACACGTCTCAATTTAAAAACAGGCAAAAGATCTAAATAGATATTTCTCCAAAGAAGATATGCAAATAATCAATAAGCACATGAAAAGATGCTCAACATCATTAGCTATCAGAGAACTGCAAATCAAAAAGACAGTGAGATACAACTTCACACCTGGTAGGATGACTATAATCAAAATGAGAGATAATAACAAGTGTTGGTGAGAATGTGGAGAAATTGGAATCCTCAAACACTGAAAGTGGGACTGTAAAATGGTGCAACCACTTTGGGAAATAGTCTGGCAGTTCCTCAAAATTTTATGCATATAGTAATCATGTGACCCAGTCATTCCACTCCTAGGTATATGCCCCAGAGAAAAACACATCCACAGAAAAACCTGTACACAAATGCTCACAGCAGCAATATCCATAATAGCCATAAAGTAGAAACAACCCAAATATCCATCAAATGA
>NW_007732775.1:127430-128267 GCF_000696425.1 Galeopterus variegatus
TCTATCAAATAGTTTTGCATGAAGTTAAAGAAATGAAAAATAACATGGACAGATCTCAAAGCCCAAAGTATGAGTTTGAGTGGCCCTATCCCTTTAACACATTTTCTGTGTGAACATTTTAATGAGAGATCCACTAAGTAAGGCAGAGAAAGTCTGAGAGCCTTTCCAGGACTTTATAATACCGTGTCATTGGGATAGAGCTTCACTTTCTTGGGGCTGACTGACCACAGGTGGGACTCTTGGCCTGTGACTATTTCTAATACTGATATTCTTATATTAATAATGTGATATCCCATAACTAGTGCTATGATTTGAATGTGTCCCCAAAGTGTTGGAAACTTGATCCTCAATGCAACAGTGTTGAGAGGGGGACCTTTAAGAGNTAAGGGTGGAATCCTGAAAGCAATATTTAAAGAGCAAGCAAACAAAAAGGAACTAAACTATGAGGCAATTTGGAGTCTTTCATGAGGCTGAGTGCTCTAAAAAGTATAAGCGGAGCCCCCCAAAGAGTGATGGCACTAAAGAAGCAAAAGATGAGAGCATTTCAAGAGAGTGGTCAGCGCAAATGCTGAGAAAGGTGAAGTAAGATAAAGACTAAACTCTTTAGTCTTTAACACTGAAACATCCTATGTTCATGGGTCAAATTTAACATTGCTAAGATGACAATATTCCCCAAATTGGTCTACAGATTCAACTCAATCTTTGTCAAAATCCCAGCTCTTTATTTTTGCAGAAATTGACAAGCTGATCCTAAAACGTATATGGAAATTTAAGGCACCCAGAGCAGTCAAAACAATGTCAAAACAGAAGAAAAAATTTGAAGGACTCACACTTTCT
>NW_007732775.1:130416-130671 GCF_000696425.1 Galeopterus variegatus
TAGCCATAACAGTGTAGTTTTAAAGGCAGACTTTAGATCTCTTAATCTACATGATGGCTAATAGTCAGCTTAAGAATTTTTAAAATGTACATATATAAAAATTTGAAGATTTTCATTAAAATGTTTTAAAAACATTATATACAAACATTTGCCGTATAATGTGGGAGAAAGTTTCATGATCTACTTAGAAATGCTTAAATCCTTTATTTTATAATATTATCTTACAAAGTTACTATTATTATGAAATCTTCATTA
>NW_007732775.1:131121-131866 GCF_000696425.1 Galeopterus variegatus
CTCAAGCACTCAAAAATTACAAATTATAAGTGACAGCTTATTTTATTTTCAAAACAGATATTTTGAAATTTGAGAATTTGAAAATTGAGAATTTGGATGGCTTCATATCATGCTATAAAAAATAACATATTTTTATGTCTTCAGTCTATAAAGACTCTTACTTACATCACAAACATTTTTAGCCATCTGCTTATCCTCAAGAAAGACTTACCTTCCATGTCAAAGAAAGGTTTCCAAATAAAAGTTAGTTATTAGATGCCTTTTGTTTGTTTTCTTCTTATTAAAAATGGCACATGACTTCTTTTACCTTTTGGATATTAATCGACTTGCAACAAAGTATTAACAGTTCCATTTCTCCCATACTGTTCATAGCCAAAATAGCTTTTGCTAATAACCCTAATTTTACAGCAATCGTGCCAGAGACTTAGTGGCAATATGATTTTACAAATAATATACAGGATTTCCTTGCTGGAAAAGCCAATTAGTACTACATCCCTCCCAAGCCAATAATCACTTAATAAGCATTTCTTCAATGGCCAAATATTATATTTTAAAACATAAAATAATTCTTCTGCAATCTATAATGGTGTTCAGTTTAGTCAATATTCGGTGATAAATTAAATTTTATTAAACTTTCCCTTGAAGTGAAGATATTTGTGTATATAATAATTAAGAGTTTAAAACAATCATTTCTTTCAGAAAGGTAAGGTTTGAATTTCCTTACTTATCTGCACTTTTCTTTTTT
>NW_007732775.1:133997-134288 GCF_000696425.1 Galeopterus variegatus
ACCATGCCATGGTAAAGTTACTTAACCTCCTCAAGTCTCATTTCTTCATCTCTGAAGTGGGGATGTAATAATGATTCACCCTTGATCACCATTAATATTGTATAAATGTATTTAGCATTTTAAACTTTTTTAAGTATAGAATAATAATACAATTTATTAAGCATCTACCATGTGCTTAATACTATGCTTCTCCTATACCAAGTCCCTTACATGCATGATCCAATCCTCAAAAAAATACCTTTAGGTCAGTAATATTATTACTGTATTTTAGGTACCATCCATTCATTCCAC
>NW_007732775.1:137328-137777 GCF_000696425.1 Galeopterus variegatus
TTTCAGATCCTCATCAAGATTCAGAACATGGGGTCAACTGCTTTTTGCAAATCTCTTCACTACTTCGGTTTCAGTCTTTGTGTAAATGGTATTAATGGAGGCAGTGATGATGAGAAGTTTTTAGGTAACTACTAAACTGTTATTAGTTGATGACAAAGTGGCTAACTCATACAATGACATGGTGTTAAAAACTCAATTATCCAGGTGTGTTTTGCAAGATGCCAGATGTCTGCATGTTTCCAAACTATTGGACGTCACTTTGATGCTCACGAGACGTCTGGGTGTTGGAATTTTTAGTTTCACATAGACATAGACTACATATTATTACTATGTATTACATCTTTGGTATTGTCTCACCAATATTTCACAGGAAAGTAGTTCTACAAACTGAATGTAAAGCACACCTGTAAAACCGGAGAGCTACTTCTGGTTGATCAGAATAAAAGTGG
>NW_007732776.1:0-303 GCF_000696425.1 Galeopterus variegatus
GTTGGACACTAGTGTCAGGCAAGTCCAAAATTGACTACTGGGAAGATGGCAGGGTGTTCGCGCCTCTCCCTCCGGAGAGTCTCAGCTCCCGCATTGCGCTCCCACATTGAGCTCCTGCAGCAGCCTCTGCAGCCAGAGCCGCCCCAACCGCCTCTCGCCGCCCCTGGTGCTCCTGGCTCCTGTTCGCGCCGCAGCCTGCTCAGTCTCTCTTCAGCTCGCGGTTCCAGCGGCGCCCGGGGCCGGGAAGACGACAGCCCCCTCCCTGGCAGATACCGCTGTCACCGGACCCCGAGTCCCGGTGGC
>NW_007732776.1:2394-3432 GCF_000696425.1 Galeopterus variegatus
GCCACCGGGCCGGCCCGTCATTGCTTTTTAATAGTTGTAAATTGATTGATTTGTGGGAGAGAGTGACACTGGCAACTGTCTATTCTGCCATCTTGACTGGAAGCCCTGAGTTTCTTAAATTCTTAAATATGTAGCAGTGAAGCGAAGTAATTGGGTTTCTGA
The DNA here is from genome assembly GCF_000696425.1 of Galeopterus variegatus. Lineage (NCBI taxonomy): Eukaryota > Metazoa > Chordata > Mammalia > Dermoptera > Cynocephalidae > Galeopterus > Galeopterus variegatus. The sequence goes on from NW_007732776.1 coordinate 2,557, forward strand.
GATCAGACGCCCCAGTTTTGTGGAAACTATTTCAGAGGAATGAATGTGTTGCATTGAGGACACCAAGGCAGAAAGGACTTGGATTGAGATGAACACCCCTCCTGGGAATGTCCCAAGTCTTATTACAGAGCTCGGTGCCTTTGGAAGCTGAGTTTGTATCTCCTTATCATTCCTCTAGTGTACTCACAAGAACAGGTTATTTTCGTGGTATCCTTTAATCTTCACATAACTTCCAGCACACTTACACCTTTTGTCTCTCTATTGGACTCTAAACATTTGAAGACAGGGACCACGTCTTTGTGCTTTGGTGTTAATTGAATACAATTTCAATGCACTGAATAATTAAAGTATAGGTATCTTATACTTGAGGAACTTTCCCCTAATTGAATTCTTTTAAAGGTTCCTGGATATCATGTCTAACACTGACTCTCTTTGCCTACTTGTCTGTCTCAGTAAGAGGCTCTTTTGATAGATCCTTCCTTTTCTTTTGATACTATCTCTTAGTATTCATCATTAACAATGTCAGATCACCAAGAGCTATTTGTCTTTTTAAAATGTTTTAATTGAAATAATATTTGTATGCATTTTAAAAATCATCAAGTACTAAGTGACCTATAATGTGATCACCATTATCCTGCCTCATCCCTCTCCAGCCCCCAAACCAGCCCCCAGAGGCAGCCTTCAGTTCTGTCAGATGGTTCTTCTGGAATGCATGTCCATATTTCTAAATAATACGTTTATTTTCTTGATTTATCAATTTTCCACATTATTTGGTGACTTCCTCTTACAGAAGCTGTGAGTGAAGCTCTTTCATATATCCTCTCCCCCTACTTTTCTCTTTCCCTTATCCTTCTACTGTAGTTGAATCACAATTTT
>NW_007732776.1:4492-13308 GCF_000696425.1 Galeopterus variegatus
AATTATTTGGCTGGGTATAGAATTCCAGGTGAAAAATGATTTTGTTAAAACTTTTAATATTAAGTGTTACTGTTAAGAAATCTACTGCTATTTTGATTCCTGTTCCATTATATGACCTTTTTTTTTTCTTTTTCTGAGAACTTACAGGATTGTCTCTTTACTCTGAAATTCTGAAATTTTACAATGATTTTGCTAGACACCTGGTATCTAGTCTCAAGACTTGTGACCTTTAATTCTAGAAATATTAATTGTATTATTTCTTTAATAATTTTCTCCTTGTGCTTTCTTTCTCTGTTCTTTTTGGAACTCCTATTGGTCACATGTTGGATTTCCTGGATTAATTTTCTCATTTTCTAATCTTTCTTTTCTACTTTCCATCTTGATCTCTTTTCCCATTCTGAAAAATGTTCTTGACATTGTTTTACAACACTTCTATTTAATTTTTATTTTTAACTATCAAAGTTTTAATTTATAATAATTCTTTCTGGTTCTCTGGTCATTCCTTTTTCATAATATACTCTTCTTGTTTTATGGGCACAATCTCTTTTAATACTCATTTTGATGATATTATGTTTTTTTTTCACTATATCTTTTAATATTTTTTGAAGCACGTAAATGTAATGCCTATTTCAAAATTAAGTGAAAACAATATCAAAAATAAATGTTGCTGACTTAGCTCAGGGGAAAAAAAAGAAATGAGCTATAATAATTTGAAATGAACATCATCCTTTTCTGATGATACTATGATGATATATTATGATGATATTATGGTTTTTTTGTTAAAAAAAAAAAAAAGTCTTCTTCTGCTGTCTCCCTTGTTGCTGCATCCTGGGTTTTTGTTTGTATATCTTTTGAGGTCTTTTTCTTGTTAGAGCTTTCATCAAATACCTGGTGATCCTTGGCTGTCTAATCATATTTAAGCTTAAGTGGGGCTTGTTGACTAAGGGCATTCATATTAAGGTTATCAAATACTGAGCTGAATTTCAATTAGGGTTCCTCAAGGTCAGTGTCTGAAGGCTTTTCTCTAAACCACCCAGTGCATCCAGAGAACCCTTCTCTTTCATTAGAGGATATCAATGCACTTGGTACTCTGGAAGCTGAGTGGGGAAAGGAGGTTGACAGTTCAAAATTTGGAATGTACACTTGCACTTAAACCCCATTTTCAGCCCCAAGATTAACTTTGTTCTCCATTCTCTCTGGATTTTCTGAGTCTGAAGCCTGTCCAGTTCAGTTTCTCCAGAGAATAAACCTGTTCTCTATGTACACTTGCACTTAAACCCCATTTTCAGCCCCAAGATTAACTTTGTTCTCCATTCTGTCTGGATTTTCTGAGTCTGAAGCCTGTCCAGTTCAGTTTCTCCAGAGAATAAACCTGTTCTCTTGTGAGGGTGCTGAGGGTGTAGGACACTTGGATGTGCAAGGTGGGAGAGGAGCACTGGGGTTCAGCTTGTTTTCAGCCCTGCACCTCTCTCTTCCCACTACTTGGTACTTCTTAGCACTGAACGTCTCAGGGGTTCTGCTGGGGAAAGTGGCCTGCCTTTCTCAGTAGTATCCCCCTTTGCAGGCCCTTGGTTAAGTACCTCCACTCTGGCAAGTCAGTCATCACTATTGCTCCTTTCTTGTTCTCTTTGACCTGGTGGATTAACACCCTTATTTCCATTCTGTCATTCTAATGGAGACTCAGGAAGGAGAGATAAATGCCAAGTTGAATGACTGGTGATCCTTGGCTGCCTAATCATATTTAAGTTTAAATCTTCCTTATACACTACAGGCTGAACCTCCTCGGAAGAGCAACTGGAGGCAGAAGCATGAATCTTTCATCCGTACCCTCCGTCATGCTCGAGAGGTCCAGCAGGTAATTGCCAAAGGTGGAAACCCTTCTGACTTGCCTCCCATCCTGCCTGCAGAAAACCCAGACTATATTCAGTGTCCTCACTGTAGCCGCCACTTTGCTCCCAAAGTGGCTGAGCGACATATTCCCAAGTGTAAGACCATCAAGAACCGTCCTCCACCTCCAAGGAAGCATTACAGTTGAGCAGACAACAGTGGAAACCTCCTTGGATAGTTCAGAATGCTCTGCTTCTCTTCAGCAATAAATGGGAGTAGAATTTCATACAAAGCAGAAAGTAACAAAACTTTTACATCTCCCAGATTTGCCTGCAAAGCTAAAACCAGTGAGGAGAGAGCCATTGCCAAGCAGCAGGAAGCAGAAGGAAGCCTCAATTTCCCACTAAATTACAACCCCTGGCTGGTGTGCCTTGTTATTGCCTTGATAGAACTGATGGGTGAAGACACTGAATAGTAGTGAGCAGGCTACATTAAAGCTTTCTTCTTGCAAGCCTGATTCGTGGTTTGTGCTAGTGAAGTGTCTGCATTTGGTTGTGCCTTCCAGTCACTGCATGTTTGTCTGTGGTTCCTGTTAACTATTCTTGCTCTTGCAAGAAGTTGGAGTGTTAGGATGAGCTGGTGTCAGAGGACAGTGCTCACCCAGATGGTAACTCTCAAAAAGACAATAAGATTTTTCTGTAAGGCATTATTAATGGAAGTATATACTTGGCCTCCATGATGTAGTCCTGGCCAAAAGCCAATAAAAATGTGCAAGGTTAGTGTACCAGTGTATCTTAAACCTTCCCTATGGTGTACTGTGTAATAAAGGAGATATCTTTATGTACTTTACAGGGTAGGGATGGAGGGAAGGCACATTATATTTTCCTCTATTTGTTCTTTTCTAATGGGTTTCATAAGTCCAAAAAAAAAAAAAAAAAAAAAGGAAAGAAAAAAGGAAGAAACCTCAGTTTCAGCTTGTTGCTAGCACTCTGCTTTCAAATCAGGTTGGTTGAACGACTTTTTAAATGAGGCAGCAAAATCTACCATCAAAGCAATGTTGCATAGTGTCACATGTCCCTGCTAATTACAGCATAGTCAACTTCTATTTTAGAGAGTGAACTTGGAAGGCAAAGGGACTAGGTCTTTTTAATTTTCTCTGTGTAGAATAGTGCCTAGCACAAGTTAGGCCTTCAATTAATGGGTTTTGGGGATTTAAAATTAAACAAAAAATGAGTGAGTCCTAGACTTGTAAAATAGGGGAACCAATAAGTTAATGTCTGAGGTGGTAAAATCAGTTTAGATAGGAGTGAAGTAGCACAATGGATGATAAATACTAGTAGGATTACTGTCCTGAGAGCATTACTCAAATTGCTAGTTTAAAATACTGGAGAAAAACCATCCAACTTGAACTCTGTAAAGTGGACTGGGCAGACAACAAAACTGTATTTTACTAAGTAACAAATGGCCACTCACTCTTGTTCCATTTCCTCTGCAGTTTCTGCTGAGTCGCTGGGCTAACAGATCAGACCAATTTGAAATGTGAATTTAAGGCTTTAGCAGTAAAGCTGCAGGACACTAGGATGAAAAAACAAATTGTGTATTTAAAGAGCAACATATATTGAATTGCTTTGTGCTCTTTTTAATTGTTCCAAAGGAAAAAAAGATATCACTTAATGTGGGTTTTGTTTAGCTCCTTAAGGAAAGCACACATAGAGACACTGCATATTTAACTCAATATGTACATTCCCCTGACAAGTAAGCAATAAATGGCAAGAATAAGCTGTGGTCAATGCCACCAAGCCACAGTCTTTGGACTGCTTTACCTCACAGATGTGTTTTATTTGGCTGGCACAGCATTAAAAATCTGATCCGTCATTTAAAAATTGGGATATGGAGCATCTCTTGAAAAACTGGAAGTTCTGGCAACACTGGGCCAGCAACCTGCATAGCACGAATTGGGTGGGGTTCAGAATCAGTTGCTTCTTCAGGTGATACCATATCACCACAGCCCCACCTGGCCTGCTTCACTTATTTATCTGCCTGGCCCCATAGTGCTTGGGTTTGGGATCCCTGGATGACATTGTTAAGGTCATAGATCAGGGCCCTCCAGAGAGAACAAATGTGTGTGGGGGGAATGCTTTCTATAGACACAAGGAAGCAGTTATTCATTCTTATGTTGCTGAAGAAATAAAACAATAGTCAATGCCTTAGTGTTCCCTTTGATCTCTATATGTTTAGGCCTTGATTATATTAATATCTATTAGTCTTTTAAATGTAGCTTGATCTGGTCTTTGGGAAGAGGTAAATCTTTTTCTATCTAAGTCTCTTCCTGCATATCTCAAAGGATGACAGTGGATAAATAAATGCTGCTTGTTATTGTCCATATTTTATACTAGTTTATCTAAGAAACTTTAGTGCAAGTAAATGTTATAAATTTTAAAGTTCAAAAGATTAAGCAATGGGAAAGAAATCTCATGATGAAACTCAGATGTAAACTCATTTCATTTAAAAGTGTATGCAGACGTGCTGAGATGATATTTCTAAACAGCAATGTATTTAATGCAGCACAGTACGTTCTGGCCAACATTTGCTTTCAGTCATCAATTTATCACTCTCCACAACTACACAGGAGGTAGCAGAGATGTGACATAGTGGAGTTTTTATCCCTAATGTTCATGATTCTGTGAGGTTTAATGATCAGCATGTTTATTTTCATAGTTAATCATTGAAGCAATAAATGATTTTTGGCTTTGCAGCAGGAAGGAACATGTTTTATAGTCCTGACTACAGCCTACTTTGCCCTGACACTATCATGAATAATACTTCTTTGGAGGCCCAGGGATCTCATTTGAATGAATTTATTTAACATACATTTTGCTCCTGAGCTGTTCTTTCTATTATGAATCTTTCCAAATATATGGCAAACCAAGTGAAACTTGAGTTTTAGTCTGCTTTTGCTTTAAACTTTAGTGAAATACTCAGCCAAGAGAAGTTATAACTTGGCTGTGCTATGCCAGGGAGACCAATTACAGTTCAACCTCGTTGAGGGAAAAGTTTTATAAACACAGATTGGCATTACATTTGGAAAAGCCCCCCACTGAGACTGAGGAGGTAAGTACAAGAAGGATCCTTTTTATAATGGCTCACTTTCTACATCTGCACTTTCAGCACTTTAAGATTTTGGGAAAAAAGTTGTGGCAGCAGCAATTATTCTGCCGGCAAGAATAAGGAAATGGAAAGAAGCAAAGATTATTTCTGTGCAAATGTCCTTGTGTTGTTTCTGTTCTCACTGAATCAAAGATCCACAAAGGCCTAGAATCTGGGTGTTTTATTCCCAGTGATTAAGGTCCGTGCGCAGGCTTACTGAGGCACAGCACTGATTGAGAGTTTAAATGTTTATTTAAAACCGAAATGTCAAACCACTCCACCCTCAACCTTTCAAGCATCTGGCTAACAATAAGCTAGTTCTTCAGCAACAATGTCAGAGCAAAGGAATAACTCAGATTATAACTCAAAAGCAATACTACTGGAAAACTTAAAACACCTGTACTGCATGAAGAAGAAAAGCAGACAAAATTTAGAGAATTAGCTACAGAAAACCATTCAAAGGCATTTCTACTGCCTCACGTTTCACTCTATCCAACACATGGCTGCCACCTTTGAACTGGTTTCTGTTTGCATAGTTGTCAGGTGGGAAAAATCATATGGCTGTCCCAGGCACAATTTGGGAAAGTGCAAATTGTCTCTAAGGCACAAAACTTTGATTCTCAGCCAGATTTATACCAAATCTAGCCTTCCTAAGGGAACTTGCTAGAGCTAATGACCACAGTGTTCCACTGCTAGGGAATGACTTCTCTCGGGAACAAAAGCAGGACTCTCAATCCTCCCCACTCTCAATACTCACTTTCACCCCACAGTTTTCAGCAACGTGCCCATGTCCCTCAGCTCCATAGCAGAAACAATCCTCATGATGAACACCCAGACTGACCCTGCCTCTCAGGCCTGCTGAGACAGTGAGCATGAGGATACAGGGACATGAAAGGCCAGTCAGTTCTTAAGAAAATCAAAATTACATTTATATGATGAACCAAAACCCATTGTTAGAGTTTACAGCAAACCCCCAAGTAACCAGAACTTGTAACCTTAATCCAGGGTAGGCCCCTTCTCTTATTTCAAGAGGCTTCAGTGATTACATTAGTACTATTGTACTAGGCTTCCCAGAATTGAGAAAACAATGGGAACATCAAACCAAAGAAGATCCCATTGAACAGAGTTGCCCATCCCCAGCCATGGGGTTTTCCCTGAGCATCAGCCTTCACACCACCAGTTTTAGGGAAATGGCAAAATTTCCACTGCACAGGTCCCCCTACAATAAACAGATATCAAACATATTTTGATTTGGGGAAAATGAAACAAAATTAATTTAGTTATTTGTAAGGACACAGGATGTAAGACTTATCCAAGAAGCTCCTGTAACCCCAAATACTAAAGGAACATTTCATAAGGCTAGATGGAAACACAAAGCTCATAGTCTTTAGTGAAACGGTCAAATGCTTGCCTAGAACTTTCTATATGAAGTTTGTTCTTCTAGGACACCATTTCTTTGGGAAAGCTAGCTTTCTCCTGTCTACGAGGACAAATGTATGTGTGATAAGAAGTAAGCTTTCAGTCAAATTCCTTTCACTTAGCAGGTTCTACCTGTTCTGTTAGGCTTCCAGGACTTCCAGGGTTTGGTGCTGGCTCTGGGCCACTCAAGTAGGAAAGATGATACAGACTCACTGGCTATGATATGGCTTCATAAAACACCAAAAGGGGAAAAATACTGACTAGACATACAGAAAAGGAGTGGTTGGGGCTGCTGATGTCAAAATTAGAACCCTAAGAGCCATGAAGGCAGAGATACAAGAAGCCTTCTCAGGGGCAGAAGACTCAGAGTCATTCAAAGCCCTCTCTAAGAAACCAAGTAGAGGCAGGACCTCCTCTCCCTCACAATTTTCTCTTAAGGCTATTCCTACTGCTCCACTGACTCAACTCTCTAAGAGACACCTCATCCCTCAGAGGTATCTTCCAAAGCTAGGAAATCCCACCCTGCATCAGCCACAGCCTGAAACTCCAGCTGTGTGACCTGCCCTTTCTCTACTCCTCACTGAAGACATTGCAATCAACTCTTAGAGGAAAAGCAATCTAAACCCACTTTTCCTCCTAAAGCATTTAGCTGCATGAATTAACTGAACTTTCTGAAAACAAGCCCTAGATTGACGCCACCAGACGTATTTTCTGGACTCAGGGCTCCTAAAAGGGATCAGAATACTTCACCACTCTCCAGAGGACCCCAGATGGGCCATGCCTGGTTCCGGCCTACTCTAGCTTTACACTTTTCCCTCCCCCACCTAGAGGTGCAATGCCTGGTATTGAATTCCCAAGGCAGCTTCCAATCAATGGTGAAAATGATAAATGGGATATCAGCTGCTACCAGCGCAATTAAGGTGAGCACTGTGTCTCCTTTTCAAAGGTGGGATCGATAGATGAGGTACAGAGCTGCTGTTGCTGTGGCAGTCACTGATGACAAAGCCAGGACCATGGGGCCCTTCCATTCTCCAAAACAATAAAATCACTCCTAGATCCTACCTAAAAGGCAATGCTACTCTCCAAATGTACAAGGAAAGTGCTTCAGAGCCTCTACCTTGCGCCCCTTGTCTGCAAGTGAACAAAGCCAGGAAAGCCGCTCTCTGCATTCAGTAAGTGTGCTGTGAAGTTCTTTGGATCCCAGTTTCCTGGGGCCTATACAGGCTCAGAGACTATAGGCTGGGTCGAAAGGAGTCTGTTCCCAGAAGGCACCAGGAATCTGAATCTAGGTCAGGCTTTGGATCCATTTCCATCTCTGCCTTTGTTGTCTGAGTGCCTTTGGAATGCATCCCCACCTGTTCAGATAAAAGACAGTTCCACATTAGCAACAGTGCCACCTAGTCACAGAAGTTTAGGTCTTCATTTTCAATGCCAACCTCTTCTAAGAATTTGTAGCACAGACTTGTGAGAAGCTCACAGCACTATCTCAGATAAAGTACACACCATCACATTTGCTGCCGGTAGGTGACCAACTGTCCTGGTTCATCCAGGACTGCAGGGGTTTCTGGGATGCAGCACTCTCAGTTTTAAACTAAAATATTCCTGGGCAGAATAATCTTCTTGTATGTACAGCTGCCAATCTTACCTCAAGTGTGTATGTTACTTTCTAATATACTTCCATAGATATTATTTCACTTAACCCTCAAAACAACCATTTGAGGTGAGTGGCATTATTTTCTTCTTTTAGGTGAGAAGCCAGGGCTCAGAGAAACAAAGTAACTGGTCCAAACACATATAGCTGGTAAACAGCAAAGCCAAGGACTGAACCCTATTTCTCTGCTCCTAGTTCACTCTAAAAGAGCAATATGGCTCTTTAAAAACAATGCAAGTAGCATCACTTTTATTTTTACCAACAATGTTTAACCTGAGTCTATAATCAAGCCTTAGTCTAACTTCCAGTTTTCAGAAAAGACAGAGTGAAAGAAGAGCAAGTTAAACGACATCCCAAGAAAACAAGACAAATCCAGAATGTGGGACATTCTGGCTCTTTCTTCAAGTCAACATCGTGAAAACATATATTAAAAAAAAAGGGTGATGGTAGTGGAGGGAATTGCCGTAGATTAAAAGAAAAAAGAGGGGCCGGCCAGTTAGCTCAGGTGGTCAGAGAGTGGTGTTACAACACCAAGGTCAAAGATTTTGATCCCCTTACTGGCCAGCTGCCAAAAATAAACAAATTTAAAAATAAATAAATGGAACAAGCAGCATAACCAAACGTAATGTGGGGGTACTTGATTGAATTTTGGTCTGATAAAAAATTATAAAGAATATTTTTGGGCTGGCTGGTTAGCTCAGTTGGCTAGGGTGCAGCCTCATAACACCAAAGTCATGGGCTTGGGTCACTGTACTGGCTAGGCCCCCCCCCC
>NW_007732776.1:13477-39166 GCF_000696425.1 Galeopterus variegatus
CCCCCCCCCCCCCCCCCACCGAAAAGGGACATTTTTGTGGGGAAAATTGGAATATCAACTGGGTACTGGATGAAAATTGAGAATATCAGTGTTAATTTCGTTAGGTGTGATAATAATATTGTGGTTGTCCAGGAGAATAAATGTCTTCATTTTCAGAGATGCATAATGAAGTATTTAAGGGGGACTATGTCACGATATTTATAATTTACTTTAAAATGGTTCAGCAAAATAAATAGAATGTATATATTTATACACACATATGAAGCAAACACAGCAACATGTTAACAACTGTTGAAACTAGATGGTGGATATATGATGGTATATATTGTACCATTTAAAATTTTTCATAATAAAAAGTTTTTAAAAACCACAGTAACAACAAACAGTAAGAAAAAACAATGAAAGGTGATGAAAATGATTCAATCCAGGTGACTGAACAGGGCCTAAGGCTTCTGGGATTAATTACAAAAGTCACATCATTAAAAGGTAAGGACTTCCAAAGGAGTAAGTCTATTTCTGCAATTGATGTTTTTTGTTTCTGTGATTCTTCAAAACAGACTTAGAAAATGAATTATTCTTTTAATGCTCTCACCTGCTGCCCTCCTCCTAATTTCTTGTTCAGCTTCTGTAGTTGGGTAAAAATCTGGAGGTTTTCTTGCTGTAGCTTCTGTTGTTCAGCCAGACACTTTAACACCAGACCCTGCAATCTTTCAACTTCCACCTGCAGAGTGCTACATGCACACGCAGGAAGAGTCAATGGAGTTCCTTTCCCAGCACTTGTTACTGCAGGATTCGGCCGTGGTGGCTAAAGAGACAGGAAGAAGAGATTGCAGGAGGTTCTGCCTAGGTACCACAGCTCCCCAGTCCAAACTTCCTCTAAGAGCAATAACATTTTACTTTTAAATTAAGATAAAACAGGGCTAGCCAGTTAGTTCAGTTGGTTGATAGAGTACAACCTTGTAACACCAAGGTCAAGAGTTCAGTTCCTGGTACTGGCCAGCCACCAAAAAAAAAGAAAAAAAAGATAATACATATATATATATACACATGAATATATGCAAGAGAAACAGGAGAGTGCTGGAATTACAATAGCACCTGGCACTAACATAACAGGGCAAGGAAACTCTCAGTGCCTCAGTCACCATTAAGCTAAGGTAGAAGAACAATCATCTATTTTTGAAAGACTGTGAAAAATTCAAAGTGCATTGATATCTTCTCCTTTAAAATGCTAAAGTGGGGGAAAGCATGATTGGGTATGGAACAAGTCCTTCTGGTTACAGTGAGGACACTGATCCAAAGGGTCAATATTCATGAAATATGATGAATCACACTTTAGAAAATATTTGAGAGGTGTTCAGTAAACAGGACTGCCAACATAATTCAAGAAGGCTAACTGACAGAGGAATTAAAATGGTCACCTTGAAATTTCAAAGGTTTTAATACCTCTTCTGGGAAGCTTTTCAATGATCCTAGTCTAGATTTTTCTCCCTTCTTTTACTGTATTTTGTTTATAGCAAGGGTTAGCAAATGACAGCCCATGGGCTGACTCTGGCCTACTGCCCGTTTTTGTAAAGTTTTATTGGAACACAGGCATGTTCATTCATTTTGTTTTATCTGAGGCTGCTTTTCTGCTATAATGTCAGAATTGAGTAGTTGCAAAAGAGACCGTATGGCTTGCAAAGTCTAAAATAATTACTATGGGCCGGGCCCGTGGCGCTCTCGGGAGAGTGCGGCACTGGGAGCGCAGCAGCACTCCCGCCGCAGGTTCGGATCTTATATAGGGATGGCCAGTGCGCTCACAGCGCTCACTGGCTGAGTGCGGTGCGGCCGGTCTCAAAAAGGACAAAAAATAAATAAAAAAATAAAATAAAATAAAATAATTACTATGTGGCCCTTTATAGAAAAAGTGATGACACCTGGGGTTTACAGTTTTATTGAGATATTTACCACTATTTCATTTCTACTAAGGTAAGGTACACATGTGTTGCTCCCTCACTAGACTACAAGCACTACTTCCTACTTAGATTCACAGCTTCCAATCCACCCTAGCAATGTCATGAAAAACTGAATTTGAATTTTGGTACTTCTGCGGCAGAGAGAAGAGATGATCCTCTGGTGTAGAAAGGTGTTAGCTTGTCAGAAACGTGAAAGGGTAAATACCTTTCTGAGGCAACTCAGGTTAGCCTTGGGTAGAGGCTCTAAGTTCTACTGAATTAGACAATAAAATAAGTTGATGCAGTGCAGCTGGAAGACCAATGAAGCTAGAGGAGGAGACAGTGAGGCCAGGAGAACTGGGCACAGCTCAGAGTTACTGTCTGTCTAGTTGTGATTCAAAGGCAAAAAGCTCAGTTACCCAGGCTCCCACTGGGGGCTTGTGTTCCGAAGGAGCTTCAGAGGCCACTTTGAGTCCTTGCAGCTCCTCATAGGGCAGGGTATCTTTCTCAGTTTCTGAAAATGCTGCACTTAGGGGAGATGGGCTGTCAGGCATGGGGATGAATTCTGCATTTTCCAGCTCCTATGTATATGAGAAAGAATCTCATCAGTTTTGTTTGCTGCAATTTACTTTCTCCCAAATTCCCGTCTCTCTTTTGCTACAACTCTCACTCTGTCATGACATGAGCACCCTCTAGTGGGACAGGACAGTTGTGGTTAACAACACATCTCACGCTACTTGTGAACAAACTGCCTGCCATCCCTTCATCAGAGTAACAGTGATGCAAATTCAAACTCAAATTCAGGAACACAGTCTGGAGTGTCTGGTGTGTTTCCTCAACACACTTATTCTACACAGTCCATTCAATGAGCTGGGATGCTTTAAGGGGATGACAGTGAGGCCAATTGCCAGGCCAGCGCTGAAGGTTTAGACAGAACAGTATGCTGCTGCTTCTGTTCATACTTCTCAAATAACTATCAAGTTTAGTCTTACTGGATAAAGCTTTAAATCTATAGATCCTCTTTTTTTCTTTTTTTGGTAAAAATTAAAAATTTCACAAACTGTAAAAATTTCACCACTGTAGAAAATACAGATGGTCAAAGAAAGCTAATAAAAAGCAACAGCAATTCCCTCAGTCAAAGATAACCACTGTTAAACTTGTCAATATATAGTCTTGTTTATGTTCTTCTGTGCAGTACATATTTTCTAAATGAGATCACACTGATATTCCATCCTCTTCTGCATAGCCCTATGTTGTGACCAACTTTCCATATAAATAAATATAGTTCTACATTTTTACTGACTGCACCTCAGCTTTCATAAACCACTTTCCTTTTGTAAGGCATTCCAGTTGTCCCAATATAGGACCATTTCTAGGACAGTACAAAATCTATAAACTTAATCTTTGCACAAATGCACAACAAAAACTGCCTTCAAAGTAGGTTCTGTAAATTTACATTCACTTAAGTAATAGGTATAAGAATATTTTGTATTCTTGTTGTAAAGAAAAAAAGATTAGCAATTTGGTGATTTCTTTCCAAGTAGAAATTAGAAACCTAGATTACTGCTACAAAACAGCTTAATAGGACATGGGAAACTGAGAGATCCTGACAGTTCCTTTCTAGTCCCTGCAAAGGAACTGGTATTTTATTATTTATTGATTTATTTATTGAGTCTTTATAAATAGAGATTTTAATTTAGATATATGTACATTAGTGCCTGGTATTTTATCTGAGGTATCTATTCCAAAGGAATTACCTTTCGAAGCCAGCCAGGACAGGAGCTACTGGCCCCACTATTGTTCCCCATGGCCTCTGTGGGACTAATTAAACCTTCCATTCCTCGGTCTGCTTCCATTGTTCCTCGGAAGCCTCCACTTGGATCAGGAGTTTCAGATTCCTGCTGACTGTCTTCCTCTTCACCACCACCACCTCCACCACCACCTCCTGGGCTAGAGCTCTGAACCACTGACAAATACACAGCACAAAAGTAAAGAGCTTTGCTATGCAGCAAGAAAGATTTACCATCTGACAGCCACACTTACCCCTGGAAAAGCTTCTAGAGTTGCATGAAGTGGAATGATAAGAGTGCACATCAGATATTTGGAACTAAATTTTTAGTTTTTACACAAAGTATCTGTATATCAGGATCTTCATAATAATTCACTTCCACTTTCCAAACTTGTTTATCCTACATACACAGCAGATTATCAATATTCTAGAACATTACTGAACAATCCTCCCAACCATAGCTCACCAAATCTAGCACCCATGCTTACTCTGCTTCTTTAATAGATACACTCAAACTCCAGCATCCTCCACAGACATTCATATTATATAAAATGTTCTTTAATATTTGAGCCAAAAACCTCTTAAAGTTGTTCAACATTAACTCCCTGTTTAGGGAAATGCCTGAATGGTGAATTCTTCAACACTCACATGAGTATTAAATTCTTTCATGAGTGTTTGTATAAATTTTAAAAATATGATGGCTAGTTCTTTCATATCATGCAGCATATTCCAAGTTACCTTAATGACCGACTAGCTGATGTGTGGTCAGGAAATGAAAATGAATTTTAATATAGGCCAAAGAAAAATATAATTAAGAAAGTAGGGGCTGGCCAGCTAGCTCAATTAGTTAGAGTGCAGCCTTTTAACTCCAAGGCCACGGGTTCAGATCCCTTTACCATCCAGCAGCCAAAGCAAAAAAAGAAAAGAAATTAGTTTGCCAAAGCAAAAAAACAAAAAAACAAAACATGGTATATTCTGTGGTTAAATGCAAAAGATTTTTAGGGCTGGCGGGTTAGCTCAGTTGGTTAGAGTTCAGTGTTATAACAAGAAGGTCAAGGGTTCAGATCCCGTTGCCAGCCAGATGCCAAAAAAAAAAAAAAAGTAAAAGGTTTTTTAAATTATCACCTGCTACTCTCCTTGAGGAATGAATGTACCACAGTGTGATGCTAGTGAAGCAGCAGAATTGTAGATACCAAAATAAGCTCTGAAGCTTGTTTTTTGTTTTAAATGGCTTTTAAAAATTGTTACATTTGAGATATACTTAAGATTATTTTTAACATGAGTTAGTTGTGATGTCTAACAATAAAATAAACATATGTGAATCTACCACTAGAAGAACTGGAATTATACTTCCAATATGATAGCGACTAGCCGTATGTGGCCATTTAAATTTACAGCAAGTAAAAATTCAGTTCCTCAGTCACACTAGGAGTGTCATATGGCTATTGAGCACTCAAAAAGTGCCTTTGGAATGCATCCCCACCTGTTCAGATAAAAGACAGTTCCACATTAGCAACAGTGCCACCTAGTCACAGAAGTTTAGGTCTTCAATAGCCAAAAGGCCACTTTTTGAGTGCTCAATAGCCATATGACACTCTACTCTAGTGGACAGCACAGATATAAGACATTCCATTGCTGTTGAAAGATCTATTGAATACTGCTGAACCACAGAAACACCATATCTGACTGTGAATTCGTTCCTTCTCTAGCCTCCAACCCAGATAAAACCACGCTGGTTAATTTTGTGTTTGTTTCTTCTCTAAAAAACCCGAAACTCTATCACCTATTTATGTATTCTTAAAAATACATTACTATTTATTTTGCTTGTTTTTAAACTTTATAAAAAGGAATGCAGTCTGCTGGAACTTCCTTTTTACATTTCACATTATGGAAGTATTTGGACAAACTATTTTCTATCCTTTGTAATAGTCCAATGGATGGTTATAACACATTCAATCAACAAAGATTTTATTTATTTATTTATGTATTTATTTATTGTGAATATTCAAGAGATACAAAGCTGACTGTTCAATCAACAAAGATTTATTGAGCATTTACCATTTGCCAGGCACTGTTCTAGGTAATGTGGATAAAATTAATGATTAAAAAAGACAAAAGTCCCTGCTGTTACTGGAGTTTACATTTTCCAGCCCATGGACATTTGCTTGTAATCTTATGTTTTTCCTTTAAGTACTGTTCCAGCAAAACGAAGTTGTAATAAAACAGTTGTGCATAACAAAAAGATATTTAATCATTTGTGACAGATATTAATATGCACAAATAGAGATACCTAGCAATGAATTACTTAAGGAAACCAATAAAAGGCATAAGTGTGTGAATATGTGTAAACTAAAGCTCAAAAGTCTAGATCAGATTTTCAACTGTTTCTTTTTGGGAGATTAATCTGCTTTTACTCTGGGTGTTTATCTGTTTTGATTCCACAAAATATCAGAATCCATGTTCTGAGACATCAAAGACTACAGCAAGAAAATCAAAAAGGAATATAGAGTCAAGTTCCTGGCATGGTCCCAAATAACAGAGAATCATGAAGAAAGCAGTCAAACGAAAACTATCAGAGAGCTTTGGGATGATTCTCCTAACCACACTGAAAGTTTATCTGACTTTTATATCTGAGGGCCTGTTTTGAAGGACTATTTCTTTTTCTTTCTTTTTTTATTTTAAAGATGACCGGTAAGGGGATCTTAACCCTTCACTTGGTGGTGTCAGCACCATGCTCAACCAGTGAGCTAACCGGCCATCCCTATGTGGGGATCTGAACACGTGGCCTTGGTGTTATCAGCACCGCACTCTCCCGAGTGAGCTACGGGGGCCGGCCCTTGAAGGACTATTTCTATAGACTGGAATATCCCTGAGAACATCATGGAAGTAAAAGGCAGAGAGGACCCATAACCCCTAGGATAGTAAAGAAAGAAAGAAAGAATACGTAAGTCACATTACAGTGTTGGGCAAGCCACTTAATTACTTCCATATGTGCTGGAGGCAAAGACTATGTACTCTCCCACTGACCACAATGTAGAAGTCATAACTTATTGTGAAACCCACCAAAATATGATTCCTCCCCTTAATCACTGTATTCCTCATTTCCCAAAGAAATTTTCTATTTTCCTTTGAGTTTTGAAGACTGCATGGAATCTAACCCAAAGACCTCACTTCAGAAAACCACTGGTAGGTGAGACAACGCTACTTACCAGTTCCAATGGATAAGCCACTGCTATTGGAACGTATGGTCTTAGAATTCAGTACTTTCTCTGAGGAAAAATATTAAGTAGATAAGCACTATATAAAGATATAGGCGAGAACAGTGGGTGAAGACTAGGATATTTGCTATCCCTGACTCCAAATAATTTTACAATTATTTACTTACTGTTTTAGAAATAAATATAATTCAAGCACCACCAGCTACTCTAACTATACACCCTATCTAAAGTAGCAATTCCTCACCATGGCTGTTTACTGGAACTAGCTGGGAAGCTTTAGTAAGTAACAATGCCTAGGTCCTACTAAAGAGATTCTAATTTAATTGGTCAGGGGTAGGGTCTGGACAATGGGATTTTAAAAAGCTCCCCAGGGATTCTAATGTGTAGCCAAGGTTGAGAACCACTGATCTGAAAGAATGGACTTGTAAAGCTTTACATAGGCCTTTATAATTTAGATCATAACCAAGTAATCTTTATGCAGAAAACACTTATGATTTAAAGTTTCTTTTTAAAGATATACTGAATGTTTCTCATGAAAGCATGAACACAGACAACATATTAATTAGTGGACTACTAGAAATAACAAATTCTATTGGGTAGGTGCAGAGCCCAAAGTTATATTAAAAAATAGTCAAGAGACAGCAGATAGCAAGGCTCAGGAAATGACAATTTTTGGCACCCATGACCATTACAAGACGTATAGAAGTAGCCTCCTCTTTAGGACATTTCTATTTCCAAGAATGTGACCATCAGTAACTTAAGTGTGCGTCTATCCTCTGCCAAAGCCATCCCAATCTCATACATATGAAACCCTTACCAACAATGAGAATGGTATGCCAGCCACGGCAAGATAGGTCCGGGACGTGATGCAGAGACCCAAAGATAGGCCGAGGCCATGAAGTACAGATATCAGAGCCATGTGGTCTCTCTGTGGGGGTCATTGCCAGGCGGCCATTACCACCATTGCCCCAGGCAAAAATGTGATTATCTAGAAAAAAAGTTAAACAGCAGATCATTTAACAGAATAGTCTTCCCAACTCTTTGGGTTCTACACTTTTATGCCCTAGAGTTAGAAAGTCTTCCCACTATGCACTAAACAAAGGAAACCTGTTTATTCCCCTATGTAAAGTCTAAACTTTCCCGAATCCCACCCAGGTAAAAATGACCACTACTCCTATGTACTGCCATTTACTCATTCAACAACTTTTTACTGGTTATTCATTCAAACATTTATTGGGCATCTACTTCATGAAAAGCACTGCTCAAGGTGATAGAGCAGGGAACAAAACAAAGTCCCTGCCCTTGTGGAACTGACATTCTAGTGGGGAAAGATTCATAAAACATAAATAAATATCTAATATTGCAGGTGGTGATCAGTGCTAGGAAGGAAGATAAATGGTAAAGAAAAGTAAGTAGAAATAAATAGTGGGGTGGGGTATCATTATTTTAGATAGGGTAGTTGAGAAGTACTTTTCAATCAGAGATCTGATTGAAGTGAGGGAGAGAATTTCCAGGTAGAGGGAACAGCAAGTGCAAAATCCTGAGTAGGTAACATCAGTAGCGTGAACAGGGAACAAGGAGGCCCCTGCAGCTGGAGCAAAGTAAGGGAGGGACAATGGTACTAGAAGAGGTCAGGAGGTGGCTGAGTTCCTGGTCATGGAGGGCCATGCAGGCCACTGTGATGACTTTGGTTTTTACTGATTGATATAGGAAACTATTGAAGGTTCTGAGCAGTAGGTATTTAAAAGGACCCCTCAGGCTATCATAAGGAGAACTGACTGCAGGGGAGCAAGGGTGGAAGCAAGGAGACCCGCTGTAGTAGTACAGATGGTGAGAAGAGGTTGGATATATTCTGAAGATAATCAATAGGATTTGCTGATGGGTGAGATGTGTGGAGGGGATGGACCTGCCATTTACTGAGATGGCAAGGCTGCAGAAAGAACAGGTCTGGGCAGAAAATGAGAAGTTCGACTTTGAATATACTAAGTTTATCTGAGATGCCTATTACTTCTTATCCAAATCAGGCCATTTTTTTTTAAAATGAAAAGGTGCTATTAATGATTAAGCCAGGACAACAGGCATGAATCAGGACTGGCCCAGGATAACTGGGCTATATAGCCACCCTATCTTTAGACATCCAAGTCAAGGGGCTGTTGAAAAAATGAGTCTAAAGGTCAGCAGTGATGATATAAAGCTGTCAGTATATGGGGGGATTTAAGGGAGTGACCTCATTTTGAAGAGAGGATCGAGCCCTGGGGCACCACAGGACTCAGAGGAATTGGATGCTGCTACTACAGCACCTGATAGACTTGCCTGTACTAGCCCCTCCCATACCCTAGATAGACTGTGAGCTCCTTGAGGACAAAGGCTTTCTGAGATTCACTTCTGTACTCCCAGAGCCTCAAAGAGGACCTAGACATGAATGAGGCTACCAAATACAGTTCAGAAGAGTACAGTAACATTTATTAAGGGGTAATATGCCCATCCACTGAATCCAATTCTAAACTCCTCACTCTGAGGTTTAACTCATGAAGTATACGTATCTATTCAAGAAACATTACCTCTCTGAGGCTACCTCTCTGAAAGTGCTACTGAACTTGCCGCACTACATTTATCAGTGACATCCTGACTGTCCTTCTAGCTACTATTTCTGTTTATCTAAGTTTGACCTATACAGTTTGCTCCTTCAAGTCTCTTGTTTTGGGACAAACTGGGAACATTAATATGCTGCTCTGAAAGCTGGTTCATTTAATTCAGTAATGGATCACTTAATTGACACCATCTTTGGGACCCCTCGTGTACACAACAGGCACAGACCAAAAGAAAACAAGGATGTCTAAGAGCATGAACACCACCAACAAAAAAATTGAAAAGTGGGGCCGGCCCGGTGGCGCACTGGATAGTGCGCCGCTTGGGAAGCGCGGCGGTGCTCCCGCCCGAGGGTTCGGATCCCACATACAGACCGGTTCCCGCTCACTGGCTGAGCGAGGCGCGGGAGCAGCGCCGAGGGTTGCGATCCCGTTGCCGGTCCCCGGTCCGGTACGGGGGCAACACTGAGGGTTGCGATCCATTGCCGGACACGGAAAAAGACAAAAAGACAAAAAAAAAATTGAAAAGTAAAAGATAAAATGCAATCTGTTGCTCCCCAGTCACAAGAAAAAAGTGGCTACAAAAATCAAAAAGTTCAGAAGACAATACAGGAAGAAAAGAGAAAAAGGAGAAAAAAAAATAGCAGAAGAAAGAGGGAAAGGAATGAAGGATAGCAAAAGTGGCAGTAAAGAATTGCTCCCCAGTCACAAGAAAAAAGTGGCTACCAAAATCAAAAAGTTCAGAAGACAATACAGGAAGAAAAGAGAAAAAGGAGAAAAAAAAAATAGCAGAAGAAAGAGGGAAAGGAATGAAGGATAGCAAAAGTGGCAGTAAAGAAGAGAAACAGTTATAGGAGCCAAGAGGTACTACAGAGAAGAAAGAGCTATAAGAGAAAAGAGAGAAGAAAAATCAATTAGACCAGCTCAGAAATCTGAGAGCCACAGCATAGAGGAAAATAGCCCTTCAAGCCTTAGCAGTCCCTAAGGACATCACTGCACTGCAGCTGACCCCAGCCAAGGAGCAAGCTTAAATGATGCTGCTGTTCTTCCTAGTCACCCAGTAACGATTACTGAAACCAAGAAGGTGCTGGGCAAGATAATATAGAGGTACTTAATAATTCTTGAAACACTTTACCAAAAAAGTTGAAATTTAAAAAAGAGGTAATTGGAATATTAACTAGTCATTATCAAGAAATCTGACCTTTTTAAGAAAAAAATCACTATGTTGGACACATAAAAAATTAATGAAGCTCAATATGCATAACTGGCCACAAATTTAATACAAATAAAAAGTAAATGCATAATTCAGCTATACAAATAACCAGTCCACCTCTTTCCCAACCAAGAATTAAAACATAGCCATTTGTCCAACAAGCTTGAAATTATATGTACATACTCACCATCAGTGGCAGCAATGGTAAACTCATCACCACAGGAGACCCTGATCACTTGCTTCCCACCTAGGGGTCCCCCCAACAGGTTGATTCCCAAACGCTTCTTATAATTCCCAACGCCCAGCTGCCCACACTTGTTGCAGCCAAAGGTCAGCAGTCGGCCTCGTTCTGAGAAGCAAAAATAGATAAACAGGCACAAACAGGTCATGCAACAGAAGGAAGACAAAGTCAATGCAGAGTTCCATGGACTAGCTTCTGGTTGTGAGAATATACAAATATAAAGCTAGCCACATAATCCTGGACCTATGCTAGCTAAGGTATCTAGGGACTATGACCAATTAGATCCAGTAACTGACTCAATATTGTTATTTTATCTTCAATATTGAATTTTTAATGTGTAAAACAGGTACTACCTAACTTATAATACTTGAAGAAGGTGCTAATTAGAGACAATAGATGTCTGATATTATAAGTGTCACATTCTAATTAAGGGATGTATTTATCATGCATTATAATGATTATTAACAAAAATGTGTACTTGAATGCCTAATTTCTTAATGAGATAATACTGGATGCTAGGGGGAAATGAGAAGGATGTATGTTGTTAAGAAAAACTAATATTTGGTAGAATAACAGAGGCTGCATTACTACGGCACGTGAAACAGCTGTAAATCAACTCACCATCTATGGCAGCTGTGTGAGTCTTGCCTGGGGCAATAGTACGGATCTTATAAAAGGACAACTGTTTGGCCAAAGTAAAGGAGGTTGTGTAGGGAACTTCATGGTATGCCTGAAACAAGGTAAAACACAAAGCAAAGACTAATGAGCTAAAAAATGGAGGGATAATCAGGCTGAGAATGGAAAACGGTCATGGTGACCAGAAGGCCTTTCAAGCAAATCTTGTTACTCAGAAGAGGGTGCCAGGTAGCTTTCCATCTCCAATAGAATACAAGAAGAAATAAGCTCAATATGCAATCAGAGAATTTAGTATATGAGGCAGGACTTTCTGACAACAAAAGTTTTAGATCCTGAATTAGGGTATGTGAAACATGAACTCTCCATCCCACGAGGTATCTATATAAGGATAGAATCATTGACATTTGTCTTGGTTATACATTCTGCATATCTAGCAAGGGCAGGGCAAAGAGTTGAAATCCTGAGGACTCTATCCAGTCCATAAAGCAATCAGTTTACTGTGACCTAATTTCATCTATAGTGTAGTGTTTCTGAACTTGTTAAAACTCATGTTACCTTTGAATTAGTATGAATAATACCGTCTCATGTAAGTTTAAAATTTCCAACAAAGCCAATGTTATAACAAAACACAAATCAAACAATGGTAATTCTGAATATGCGTTTTTAAACTACAAAGACACTCTCTCCAGCCTTGCCCTGAATTCGTACTCTCCTAACTGAGAATCACTACTTCAGAGATTGCTTTAAAATTAACTCTTACCTTTTCCTTTGAGTCAGGAAACTTCTATCTCTTAACGTGATTCTTTAGAAAATAACAAAAACTCATTATACTAACACAAAGAAGAAACTGAGACTTGCTCTCAGTGGTGAATTTCATGATAGCCTTAAAGGGGAAGAATGGTAATTGTATTTAATAAGCCTCTACTGGATCAGTAAATAGGGAGCAATAAATCTAAAATACTTTCCAGGGCGGTGATGCTTGGAAATATGTTTCTTTTCATAATGTTAATTTTCTTGTTCCTATTTCAATGATAAGGTAGAACCTGAATTCCATCATTTTATTCTTTGTAATCAATTTATTTATTGTGGCATAACTAACATAATGCAAAATATTACATAGCTTGATACATATATTTGTAAAACAACCACCCAGATCAAGGTATACACCATTCCCATCACCCTAGAATCCCTCCCACCTCTTGTTAATACCCATGCCCCTCCTCCCAGGGGTAACCACTATTTTGACTTATGCCATCATAAGTTAATTTTGCCTATTCTTGATCTTCACATAATTGGAATCATATAGCATGTACTCTTTCGTGACTGGCTTCTTTTCCTGATCAGTGTCTGTGAGATCATCCCTTTATTCTTAAGACAAATTCTTTGGTCACTAACCAATAATAGCATCCCAAAGAAATTTCAACTTAGAAAAGTTCTGACACTGTGTTTAGCACACCAAAGGGGGCACTCACTTCATGGTTGATGATTCCAGACATGCACTGATTCAGACCCAGTTTGTTGAACTCGTTGAGTCCACAGGCCAGCACTTTGCCTGACTGGGTCAGCAGAAATGTCCCATCACAGCCACACTGAACTGCCACAATAATCAAGGCCTTGGGAACATCCACCTGCAAGAAAAAAATGAATCAGAAAATAAAATCCCAAATACATAACTCGTATTAGGAAAAAAACCCTCAAATTTTCTCCAAAGTGACAGGCTACATTTAACAGAATGACACAGGGAAGTATGGGTTGCTCTATTCTCTTCAGATTTGCCCAGGAGCTTAGAGGCTACTATTTTCAACAAGGAGCTCAAGTTTTATAATATAAAGGAAAAGGGAGCAGTTCCAAGTGGACTAAAGAGACAGCCTCTGTCAGTTTGTTTTAGCAATAGGTCCTACTTAGGGAGACTTCTCAGAGAACGTTAGGAAAGGAGACGCATCAATCTACTGTCAATTTTGTCCTCTGAGATGGAAGGCTCCTGACAGTTACAGAAGAAACTCAGTAGTCCAGTAGCAGTCTAATCTGGTCATTTTATAAGAGAGGTGACAGAGTACTAAGGTAGCAACTAGGACTTTCAAATGCTCACGTCCTTCTACAGCTAATTAGACCTGGAGAATGGTCGGGTGACAGATGGGGCCACAATGGATGTGTGTGAAACTTGAAACCTTAAGCCTCACAGTTTCCACTATAGCCTTTTCAGAAGAGGAACAGCTGTGAATTCTTTGAGGATGGTCCTCACAAACATGTAATTTTAAAAATGTAAATAAAAACTGGTAACAGTAAATGGTATAGTCAAGAACTGGCCGATTAGCTCAGTTGGTTATCAGCATGGTGTTGATAACATCATGGTCCAGGGCTTGATCCCTGAAGTGGCCAGCCACCAAAACAAAACAAACAAATAACAAAATGGTATAGTCAATTATAGCCAAACTTCCAGTGGCTAAGCCTGTGCCCCAGGGTGGGTATGAGAGAGAGGTGACTGTGTTTTCCCCTCAGCTGGTTTCAGCTTCTGTGAGCCTCTCCCAGTGCCAACTCCAGCAGTGCCGAGAGTAATTAGATATATTTTATCTTGCAATGTGAGACCTCTGGTTCACTGTTGCCACCACCAGATGGACTTTGGACTTCCCAGCCTCAGAAACTGTAAACAATAAATTTCATTTCTCTTTGTAAATCACCCAGTCTCAGATATTTTGTTATAAGCAACAAAAACAGACTAATACAATCCACTTTCTCAACTTTTTAAGACTTAGTTAGATGACAAGTTAGTTGACAAGACCATGTAGTGCTAAATTAGGAATCCTAGATTGACAGTCTCCCAGATAGGAAATATTTCAGAAATAAACACCTTGAAGAGGCAGGAGAAAAGGATGGGAGTCTTTGTGACTTAGGCTTTAGGAAGATGTTTCTGACTTTACCTTTTGTGGTGTATAATAATCCTCTTCTGAATCTAAACCCAGTCGTCCTGAAACATACATAAAAAAGAAAATCATTATAATGAGGGCATCCTTCCTGATGAAGATGTTCTATAAGATTCTCTTTTACTGAATTAACACTTCTCAAATAGAGGCTGCATGATATGTTTAGATGCATACAAGCCTGAAGTCAGGTTGTGCACTTGGGAAGAACTGGACAGAGACAAGGCTACACGTACCATATTCACCACAGCCCCAAGAATAGACTTCCTTGTTTCGTGTCAGAACCACCACATGATTATCTCCACAGGAAACCTGCTCTACTGGACTGCTGAGGAAAAAGTTCAGCTGCATGGGTTCTAGCACTTCAGGGCCAGCAACCTTATCCACTCCCATACAGCCGTAATAATCTGATCCAAAGGCATAGAGCTGACCTTCATCTGCAAAAGGAAGGAAAACAGAACTTATCAAAGGACTGACTTATTTTGTCCAATCAGAAAGCTGGGCAGGGCTGGAATGAGAAACACTCCAGCCACTGATCTCACAAGAGATCACTACATCAGAGAAATCTGAAGGTCTGTGCAAATCTAGAGTTGTCTGTATTTATGGGGTGATGTGTACTTCTATTAGTATAATAGACAGTTAAAAAAGTGGTAGTATTATCATGTTATGAGGGCCCTCTCTATTTTACAGATAAAAAGTGATGTACCAAAGAATCACAAGGTAAATAATCAAAGACTAAAATTAAATTTAACACTTGATCCTGATTTTGCGTTATCCATAGCCTGATGAAGTGGTGAGATTATTTTCTCCTCAAAATGCAACATATTCCTCCTGACCCCACCTCTTTTCTATTGTCCACCTGCCTTCGTGCTCAAGACCCCCTAACACTATAGCAAATTGGGAATGTTGTTATTAATGAGTATATTTGCTCAAGGTCTTTGGTTCTTTGAATACTGTCTTTTGTTGTAAAAATCCCAACTAAAACTGCACAGCGCCAAGCACAATGCCCCACATTAAATGCACTTAAATGCTTTCTGCTGATGGCTTACCTGTCACACAGACAGTGAAATCATCACCACATGACACCTGACGGATAGCTTTGCCTTGCAGCTTTTCCACATGCTTTGGCTGTCGATAGGAGGCTTTGTCTCCATGGCCAAGCTGGCCATGGAGTTTAGTACCCCCTTGCATATTCTGTGAAATAAAGAAGGCTTGTGAAGTTTTAACTTTCCATGCCAAAAGCTATCTTCAATGTAACTTCTTAAGAAGAAAAACAGTAGGAAAAAAATAGCTGGAAATTTAGAAATTGGAAAAAAATGGGTAATGGGATTAAACTTTTTAATGGTAGGTAGTATAAAACCCCTACCAACAGGTAAAGATGATTTAAAAAGTATCCAGTTTGGGCCGAGCCCGTGGCGCACTCGGGAGAGTGCAGCGCGGGTTCAGATCCTATATAGGGATGGCTGGTGCACTCACTGGCTGAGCGTGGTGTGGCCGGTCTCAAAAAAAAAAAAATAGTATCCAGTTTGATAACCATCAGGCCTTAAAAAAAGAAAATTCCCATTTCTGTCTTTGTCTTTCAAGTCTAAGGTTAACTATGTATTTAACTAATGGGTGATGGTAAAAAATTCTTTACAGAGTCCAATTTGATTGCTTTCTACAGGAGTATAGCCTCTTGGAAGTCTGTACTATAAGTTTTATAAATTTTGGTCACAGTTTCCCTGAAGCATGGAGCAGTTATAGAGAATCTGGCTATATAAAGAGGCTACTATACAACAATGAGAATAGTCCTCAGTGACCTTTCATCAGTTTTATAGAGGTAAGTAATTTTTTCCATTCAATGACTCAACTGCAAGTCCTTATATAAATGTTTTTTAAGGCACAAATTTCACTCCACTTCTGATTGACCACCAGCAGCTCGTTTTTTAAGAGATAGGAAATAACAGCAAATCAGCACTCTATAACAAAAGCTAAATCATTTGTTCTTTCTTTCAATCAATCAATCATGGAGTGTTATCCTCTCACACAGTGGGGATAAAGCAGTGAATAAGACAAATACAGTCCCTGTCCTCATGAAGACAGTACCTGAAACCACTGGTAAAAATAAGCTCCCGTGGGGAGAGGAACCAAGGGCCTAAGACAAGGTTGGAAAAAGGAAAAGCAGCCTGAGATGAGCCTGAGAAAGGACAGCCAAAGAGATAGGAGGAAAGCCAAAAGAACATGCTATCATGGAAGCCAGGTGAAGACAAAGCTTCAAGGAGGGAGTGGTCAGCTATGTCAAATGAGATCACACAGGTAAGGACTAAAATGTATGTGTTTTATTTTAGCAAATAATTTATAGGTCATTTTGTCTAGAGCAGTTTCAATTGAGTGGCAGGGATGGAGTTGCATTATGGATGAATGAGGAGAGAGTGGGAGCTAAGGAAATAGACAGCAAACACAATCTGTTAAGGTGAGAGACAGGGAGGAATCCAGAGGGCAACAAAGGGCAATTCTACACAAGATATACCTAGCCATCTTCAATCACTGGTGGAGGTCTCGGAGGTTTCCTGACATGGTATAGTGCTTCATTTGTTTACACAGCTATTTCACAGATACTAGTTCCTCTGAACTTCATGGTAATAGAAAAAGAGTAATTAAGTGACTTGTCTGAAATCATCTAGCCATAAATGGAAAAGCCTAGT
This sequence comes from Galeopterus variegatus, assembly GCF_000696425.1. Classification (NCBI taxonomy): domain Eukaryota; kingdom Metazoa; phylum Chordata; class Mammalia; order Dermoptera; family Cynocephalidae; genus Galeopterus; species Galeopterus variegatus. The sequence continues at coordinate 30,699 of NW_007732776.1, forward strand.
TTCCTGAGTCCAAACCTAGAGCTCTTTTAATTTTCTCTCCCTCTCTCATTAAGTCATTCAAAAAACATTTATAGGTGATCTAAAATATACCAGGCAGTGAGGATACATCAGTGAATTAAAGAGACAGAATCCTTGCTCTTATAAGAGCTTACATTCCATCATCCAATCTGCCACTCTGCAGCACATGTTCAACTAACTAAATGCATAGACATCCTTGGCCCAGCAATCAATTAGGCTTATAGCACTGTTCACTTACCACCCAGGTGTACAGTTCCTTCTCCACTGTGACCACAGCAAAGTGAGTATTTCCTGCGCAAACCTGCCGGGCGCTGCAGCCACTCTTGATGACATCCAGTTTCTGGGGGGTGGATTTTCCACCACCCCATACATAGACTTCACTGGTTCGTGATGTTACCACAGCAATGGGTGCTTCATTCACAGTACTTGACCTACCAGCAACCCCCAGAACAAAGGCACATTTAACATAAAAACAATATCAAAGAAAAACGCTTCCAGTCTGATCCCTGAAAAAAACTGCCAGTTATGGTATGAGAAAGTATGTTCTTTCTTGACAACTTATTTCAATCCTCTATCATAGCATAGCTTTGCAATTCCTGCCTCAGGGCTTCATCACAGCTTAGCCAGATCAGATTTCAGCCTGATCCATAACACCTACACTTTTCAACATTCATCATGGTAATGATGGCCACTTTAGCATGAGGGTGAAATTCTAGCTTTCTTCTTCTCAGAAATGACTCTGACATTTAAGCTGATGTTGGCTTCTGAAAGGATGCCAAAGGCTACTGGGTTCAAATAATGCATAGACTTCAAAAACAAAAACAAAAACAAACCCCCAAAATTAACTTGGTGGTAATTTAGGATATATTAATTTGCAAGAGTCTCTTGAGCATTACCTTGGTCTCTTTGTAGGTGCATTAAGCAGAGTGACTTTTTCTTCCATCTCTCTACCAAAAGAAAAGAAAAGATACATGTGCAAAAATAATAGGTTCCTATATTTCAATGGAGTCACTTTACTACATTTCACAGATTTAATTCTCTTATAAACCACATGTATCCTATCTCAGTATAACTCAAACCATTATATAGGCCTGGCATTAGACAATTCATTAAATTCAAGAGGGAGGGCAGTTTGGGGCCATTTGCTTTCTGTCTCTGATAAATGGTCCAGGCTAGAACAGAGAGCCTCGTAGACATCTAATACACATGTTTAAGTACCTGATGGACATCTCTATCTAGGCTGCCCACTGACTCCCCAAACTCAACATCTCCAAATCTCAGCTAATTATCTTTCTCTCAAACCAGCTTTTCTTTCTGACTCCCTTCTTTCTGTGACTGGCAATAACCCTCCCCCATTTTGCCAATCAACTGAGCTTAAAACCTCAATCACCTCTGACTCATCGCTCTTCTTTTCGTCAGTGTTCAAGTTCTACAGATTCTACCTATACAGTACATTTTATACTCACCTCTTCCTTTCTAGTCTCACCACCTTAGTTCTGCACAGCTTTACTTCCCAACTGTATAGTGGTAGCACCTCCTAATCAGTCTCACTACTACAGTCCTGATCCACTTCACTATACTAATTTAACCCTGACACTAGTACCTGTATTGCTAAGTTAACTCTTCCTTAGGTAGAGTGCCCTCATCACATGAACTGCCCTCTCACAAATGTCCAATACTTCTGTACTATCTCTTGAATAAAGCACAAATTCCTTGGCTGGCATTCACGATTCCCTATCTTTTCGGCCTTCCTTCCCTTTACATATACCCCTTGTTCTAGCCCAGGATTGTCATTTTGCCCTAAATCAACTATAGCCAAACTACTAGGGTAGTGCTCAGGCATCGGTATTTGTTTAAAGCTTCTGAGATTTTTCACTGAAAGCCTCAGGTCTAGAACCACTAATCTAGCCAAATAGTACTCTGTATTTTCCACAACTTCCTATGCCTGTGCTTTTGCTTATGCTATTTTCTCTGTCTCAGAAACTTTTACGTTTTTTCATCAAAGTACAAAGTTCAAAGTATTGCATGTAAATCTACAACTATCTCAGTAAAAATTTCAATTAAAAATTATCAATCAGAATATTTCATTAAGTGATTAAAAATGATTATATTGTTGGGAAATAAACCAGATAAAAATTTTAAATATGCTTAAAATCACCCAAATATGTTCTGTGCCTAAATATGCACAGAACATAAATGGAAGGTTGTGGTACTGTATCTGGAGTATTACAAATAATTCTAGGCACCAAAACACCGGAGAAGAACCAGAAAAGATGAATTGAATGAAACAACAGAATAAAGATACTGACCAAACAGCAAAGATTACGGAATTAGGTATGGACTAAATGTATCTAGAGAAAAGACTCAAAAAAGAGTATAGTAAATGTTTGAATATTTGGAGGATATAAAAACAAAGAACTGGTAGGGGAGGAAAAAGGGTAGTAAGGCAAAAATAGTATAATAGGATGAAATACAGACTAGAAAATTTAAGAAAGATAAAGAATACCACTTCCTTGGATAAGCAGATCAAGATGGCAGAATAGATGGTACTCAGCACGACTCTCCCACGATCAACCAATTTACAACTATTAAAAAGCAATGAATGTCAAGCTGGGGCTCAGGGGAAGAGGAGGAGAGACCTATGGAATTCAAGAAGGCAGGAGAGGGCCGGCCCAGTGGCACACTGCTACAGTGCGCCGCTTGGGAGTGTGGCGGCGCTCCCGCCGAGGGTTCGGATCCCACATACAGACCGGTTCCCGCTCACTGGCTGAGCGAGGGGCGGGCGCAGCAACGAGGGTTGCGATCCCGTTGCCGGTCCCAGTCCGGTACGGGCGTGACACTGAGGGTTGCGGTCCATTGCCGGACACGAAAAAAGACAAAAAACAAAAGACAAAAAAAAAAAAGAAGGCAGGAGAGCCCATGATGAGCCCATGATGAGAGAAAGAAAGGACCACTCTGACCATTTCAAGCCCCAGACACTTCAAGGCTGGCCCTGGTGAGCACACAGCAAGAGCTGGCAAAAGCTGCTGCCGTGTCCTTCATATGAGTTGCTTAGAGGATGCTGGGGAGAAGAGGGCCTTGGTGGCCCCCAGGCCAGCGAGACCACTAACAGGGTTCCTGTGGACCCACATATGAGCAAGGGGCCACAGACAACTGAAAAAATGAGCCACTCAGAGGCCAGTGAGTCATCGCAAGGGACCAGTGCATGGCTTACCCCATGGGAAGTGTTTGGAGTGTGGGGAGTCGGGGAGATGGGCCAATGAGGGGAACACTGGGACACAGCATGGACAGCTGATCTGCTCTCCAATCAGCACAGGCCCACTTAGTGGAGACTCGTCAGGAATACAGGACTGCAGGGGTACAGTTTGCTGAAAAGACTCAGGCCCAGACCGGAGTTTCCAAATAACCCAGGTGTACTGGACTTCACAACACCCAGAAGTGCTTATAAGGTCAACAATTAAAACCCGAGCTGCATAATAAGCCTTCCCCAAAGAATCAGCAACAATTTAGCTCAACCACAAGGCTCAAGTGCTGGTCCCCACAGGAAGTTCCCTCATTTTAGAAGTAAGCAAAGGACAACCAATTAGTTCTAGGGCAGAATTTAAGTGGTGGGAATAGTAATTAATCCAACGCAGAACTGAAAGAAAAGACAAAAAACCCACAGATCAGAGACTAAGTTCTAATATTAACCAGTAAAGGTCTAATACTACCAAAGAACACCTATAAAACTTAGAAGTATCAGAAGGCCCCCAGGCTCTCAAGCCACGGTTGGGGGACGGCTGAGGGCCTCAGCCATGACCCCTCTGTCTATGTCTGCATCCAGTCCAGTGATGGCCACCAGAAGTGCCCTGGGCTCCCAAGCTGGGGCGGTGGGGGAGGGACACCAAGGCCCTCAGCCATGCCCTCTCACTCCCACCGACATCCACATCCAGCCCAGCAATGACAACTGAACCACTGCTGGAAGCACTCTGGGCTCCTGAGCCAGGGTAGGGAGGTGGGTGCTGAGGTCCTCAGCCACATTCCCCTGACATCTGCATCCAGCCCAGTGACGACCACCAGGCTGCTGCCAGAAGCACCCCTGGCTCCCAAGCTAGGGTGGTAGGGGGCTGAGGGCCTCAGCCATGCCCCCTGTGATATCTGCATCCAGACCAGCTATGACTGAGCCACCATCAAAAGCCCTCTGAGCAACCCTGCTGTAATGAGGGGGGTGTCACTGGCCTTGACCATGCCCCTCCCATCCTATTCCCCTCACCTTTCCCCCTCTCCCCCTCCCTCCCAACTGCCCCACAACATCTTAGAATGTAAAAATATAATAATAATAATAATAATAATAATAATAATAATAATATATATTTAGAAACAAAAAAGAGAACACTACTTCCTTTAAGTTAATGTTTGAAGCCTCCTACAGGAAGTGAGGGATAAAGGACATCTTTCCTACCTCTAGAGACCTCTGACACACAATGAACAGGAAATAACCTGTCAGGAGTCAATAAAGGTCGACCTCAAGAAATAGGCAAAAGGTATCTGAAGAGGATTCCTCCAACTCCAACCTACCATCTTAACAAATGCACTAAAAAACAAAGGCCCAGGTCTAAATTCACACTACTATACAACAATTGTCAAGTACTTTATGCCAGGCCCCGACTGAGTACTTTATATGTATTACCTTCTTTAATCCTTACCTTATAGAAGAGAAAACTAAGAAATAGAGATGTTAAATAACTTGACAAAGATAATTACAGAACTCAGATGTAAACTGAGGGATGTCTGAGTCCAGAGCCCCTTCTCCCTTAATTACTATACACTAATGCCTCAACTTTAGATTAAAAAACCCACAGGTGGGGGGAGTGGTGGGCTCTTGAGTCTTATCAGTACAAATTTAGAACAAAATAGCACAGGCTAAGGAGGTAAAAGTCAGGAGCTACCCTCAAGCAATGAAAGCAGAGATGTCAGTAGAAAATAGCACTACAGTGGCCAAGCCAGGAAACATCATCCTTTCTTGTGGTATTCTGATCAGGCCTCTGTCAACCATTTCTGGCAAGACAGCAAAGTGCCTTCTTTGTACTTTACCTCCTGCGTTTCCTGAGAAGGGGGCGATCCAGAAGTTCATCTGCAGTGGGTCTCTGCTCAGGATCCTACAAAGTAAAAACAATAAGTTTTCACTGAAAGGGAATGGGCAATATGGGATCTATGGAGGCATTTTACTTCATCTTAAAAGGCTGTAGGTTAGTTAGTCAAAGACCATTGTATATTATCTTTTGTTTCAAAAAATCATAATTTCTTATGTCACATTCCATGTTTCATGCTTATCATCTCATTATCATCAACATTTGTACATGAACAAGGATGTTTGCAATGTACCTTCCTCACTTGTTCAGTAAGGGCAGTGGCTCTCAAACCTCAATATATATAGCACACAGAAGAATCACCTGGGGTGCTTGCTACAAATAAAGATTTCTGAGTTTTATCCATAGAGATTCTTATCCAGTTGGTAATATTAAAATAATACCATCACCACCACCTTAGTGAGAGACCACTATGAACTAGACAGGCATATTACATATTCCTGGGGCCCAGGAATCTTTTTTTCTTATAAAACTCTCTCACTCCCTCATGATTCTGATGTCAGTGGTTCATGGATTATACTTTGAATAATACTACAACTACAAAGTGAGGGAACTGTGAGATATTTTAAGCATAAATTCTAAACATTAGGAACTCTAAATTATCTTTGACTACAGTTTTATAAAAACAATCTGTAGAAATTAATCTGGGTCATGAATAATTGAGCACAATTTAGATGGAAAAATCATTTCAAAAATTAATAGTTACAAAGCAGAATAAAGTAAGAATTTGTTCACCAAAGCACATAACTATCATAAACTGCCAATCCCTATTCTGGGTACAGCCACAAATACATCCTACCCTAGGGAAGTGGATGTGGTTATGTGGTTTATATCCATGCCATACCCCAAACACTGAGGCCAGAGGGGAAACACAAAACTGAAATCAATATATAACTCACACCTACCTGATCAAGGCATGAATGTACCATTTGGATCAATTCCAAAGAGTACTGGCTAGAATCAACTTCCATGGCTCGGATTCCTTGCACGATCTTCACACACAGGTTGAGTGGATTCTATGAGAAAATGATGACTGCATTGTTCCTGGTTATGTAAAGATGATGTTATAATCTCCCAGTAAGGTCTCTGAGATGTCTGTGACCATTACTTAAAGAACTGGCAATAGTTCTGCATTAGGTCTGACTTCTTTTTAAAACTGTTAGTATGCATCAACAAGAAATGCTTAGAGATACATTGCTGCCATCAGACAGAATGAAGCCAACTGGCCAGCATGGACATTAAAACTATGATTGCGTGGCCAATAGCATAATGCTCAGAGTATATTTAATCTGATTCAAAACTGAATCCCAAGAAAAAGGAAAGCAAGACTAGCCATGCTTCTTGGCTTCAAGTACCTTCCTTGCCAACTAATTTGCCTCCTAATTTATATATCCTAACAATGGCTGTATAGGCAATACTCTGCTGCAATAGACAAGGCAGTGAATAATAATAAGATAATAATAATATTATTAATGGGCCAGCCAGTGGCTCACTTGGACAAGTGTGGTGCTGATAACACCAAGTTAAGGGTTAAGATCCCCTTACCGGTCATCTTTATAAAAAATAATAATAATAATAATAACATTAAAATAATACCATCACAACCACCTTATTCAGAGACCACTATGAACTAGACAGGCATATTACATACATGATCTTTTAAATTCTTTTTTAACAAACTCCATGCAAGGAAGTTGTTATCATTATCAATTTATACACAAGAAAAATGGGGCTCAGAGATATAAAGTAACTTGCTCAAAACCACACAGAGAGTAAAACTGGAACCATAACTCCAACCAAAGTCTATCTGACTTCAAAAGCCATTTTTCTTCCACTACATTACTTAGGAGAATTAGATGATACACCAGAACAAACTTCAGGATTTAGAAAAACAAATAGGTCTCAAGAAAGGCCAATGATTTGCATTATCTTACGTTTCCTTTTTTATTTTATTTTTTTTGTCTTTTTCGTGACAGGTAAGGGGATCGCCCCGCACCGCGCTCAGCCAGTGAGTGCACCGGCCATTCCTATACAGGATCCGAACCCGCGGTGGGAGCGTTGCTGTGCTCCCAGCGCTGCACTCTCCCGAGTGCACCATGGGGTTGGCCCTCCATTTTTCATATACATTATCAGAATCTCTGTGAGAGGGATATATACTGTTTCCATGTCATAGATAATCAAACAGAGGATCAAAGAGATGAAGACATTTGCCGAAATTCTCATACCTCATTGGTAGACTGGATGCTAATAATCCACTTTAGCTACTCAAAGTGTGGTTCATGGACTAAGTGCATCAACATCACCTGGGAGCTTATTAGAAATGTAGAATATTGGTACCCACACTCCCAAGACTTACTGAAACAGAATCTGTAGTTTAACAAGATGCCCAGGTGATTTTGTATGCATGTTATAGTTTGAGAAGCACTACTTTACACCAAGCTTTACTTTACTTAAAAAAAAGAAAAGAAAAAAGACTTAAAGGGATTTGTTGTCCATAAAAAAATAACCTTTAACATGAGTCTGTGTAATTTTTCATAAAAAAAAGATCAAAACACTTCAATGGGTATTATATAATTTGCATTAGCTTTTAAAAAGATGATGTGGCTGAAGCATAAGAAGTAAAATGACTTTTCCAAACTATAGCATCACACTGTTGACCCTGGAGCCAGTTTAAAAATTATAGTCAACAAACTCAAATACAGCACTCAAACTACTTGATTATGATCATTTCGGTGGGGAATTCAAGTTGGAGATGCATATGGCCTATGACATTTTAATAATATACTACTAATCCAGGGCTTAAGTACAGGTTATTTTTGCCTACAGTTGATTTCTATTCAAGAAATCAGAAGCTTGGGATAAATGAAGTTGCTTGTCTTAAGCAAGTTGTACCTTGTGGGGGACAATGTTGGGATAATACAACATCAACTTACTGTAGCATCAAACGTTCTCTTTAGAGTAAGCAATTCAAAAATGACACAGCCTACTGCCCAGATATCCGACTTGAAATTGTATTTTACTCCTTGGCAGAGCTCTGGAGACATGTAATATGGGGTTCCTACAAGCTGAACAACAAAGAAAACAATTAAAGAATAACTTGTCTTCTGAGGTAACTATATTAACATTTCAACAGCTAAATCAAATTTCCCAGGAACTGGTGATAACAACCATAAAACAAAAATCAGCAGATTCCAAATGGTTTTTATGAGATGATGCCATTATGGCTATAAATCTTATTCATATCAAATCTCTTGGGCCAATTATAAAGGGACAATTTCTGTGGTAAAGGAATTGTGGTAATGTGGGTGGGCGGGGGGGGGG
>NW_007732776.1:39476-67983 GCF_000696425.1 Galeopterus variegatus
AAAAAAAAAAAAAAAAAAAAAAAAAAAAAAAAAAAAAGACTTCACACTGATAGAGACGTACTTAATAAAGATCACCAATGGGAAAAAACCGAACACTGGCAGTGGGGAGAGGTAACTGAATGAAGGGGTTAAACATTCTGACTGAAGTGCACAGTAATGAAACCTTTTAAATGGCCCAATAATGACCTTTGTTATAGTAACATAGCTAAAGAATTTCTTTTGAATTTGAAAAAGATTTTCTGACTTCAAAAAAGGGTTTAGAAATAAAAATGTCCTGAACAGAACCAAGATTAGAGACAATGAATGCCCGAGAAGTTCTAATAAAACTGATAGCCATCTCTAATCAGCAAAGCAAAGAAATTCTCAGATGGCTTATATGGCATTTTAAAATTTTCATATTAATCCTTCTTTGCATTTAACTGGCTAAAAAAGGTCAAGTCTTGGTTTCATCAGATTGTTCGTGATGAGAAAAATACATATAACGACATGACTGCTTCCTTAGAAGCTCAATTTGGCCACCATCATACAAACAACTGAGTCTCTAAAGCAGAGATTCCCAACCTGGGATGTCTAAATTGCTTGCAGGCATATCTTGACATTATGAAAAAACATCAGGATGAAATTAATTTCATTAACTTACATTCTCAAGGTCTTTTAAGGACAGAGCATTGTGAAACCAGAAGAGTAATAATTGGGTATAATTTCTAAAAGGATAAGATCATTGTCCTAAAGATCAACTGATGTGTACTTTCTACCAATGATCTTTCTCAAAATTAGGTGAGAAGGGAGCCCTGCAGTTCAGACTGTGTATGATATTAAAGAACAGGTTGTTCTATGGGCATCAGCCTTTATCTGTAATATAAGGCTTCTCTCTGAATCAGAAGTAGTACTCAAAGAAAACACAAAAAGAAATGACTGACACCTGCGCTCAAACATTAAATAAGAGATAAAAAGAAATCTATTAAAGAACCTAGGCTGGAAAAAACAGTAATACATTTTGTTGCTTTTAGAAAAGTCTCTCGTAAGTGTTGGCAAGGGCTATGAGGTCACAGCTGTAACGTGGACAATGTGGACTGGCCGGTTAGCTCACTTGGGAGAGCATGGTGCTGATAACATCAAGGTCAAGGGTTCAGATCCCAGTGCCGGCCAGCTACTGGAAAAAAAAAAAGACAGTGACTCTTGAGAAAACACCTGACCATGTAAACACCTGCTTGTGAGCCCAGGAAAAAGACTTCTCAAGACTTGTAAGTATGGAAAACTGGCGAGAATATTGAGAAAAGTGTACAAGACTTAGGAAGTATAGTTATATTTATATCTCACAGTGATAGAAAAGAAAAAAATTAAGATAAAGGCAACACATACCGTCTCAGCCATGGAATACTCAGAATTAAGTTTCTTTGCTAGGCCATAATCTCCAAGTTTTATCAGGTTTGCCTTAGTCAGAAAAATATTTAATGTCTTTATATCTCTGAAAAAAAGATGTTGCATATTAAGCCCATGCACATGATTGTTTTAATCTTATCTCCCATCCCACCAGCGATTAGTACAGAATAAAAATGAGTGTATTACTACTGCTTAGATTCTGTTATGGGGTCCCAGATGTCCCATACAGTGGTCATCACTTTCACATACACTTTAACTTTGAAGAGGGGACTTAAAGGAGTGAAGGCAGAGAATTAACTTCATCTTTTATAACTTCACAGCTTTGGAATGTATCCTATACCACTGAAGCCATTAAGAAAAGTTCAGAGGATCAGATGGGAAAAATGGTGCTCCAAGTAACTGTAATTCCTATAAGGTACACTACCTCTTTCACTACTACTTCTATCGTCTTGAATTAAGTGATATCAAGGCAATTTTAACACTTGGTTGATGTAAAATTTTCAACAATTCCTATAAGGTACACTACCTCTTTCACTACTACTTATATCGTCTTGAATTAAGTGATATCAAGGCAATTTTAACACTTGGTTGATGTAAAATTTTCAAATAATCTGTTAAGGTGAGAGAAGAGGCTGCATGTCCTAGCAACAATATGACTAGGCTATTTAGATCATCTAAATGAAGTCACTAGCTATTTTTCTAAAGATGAATTGACCATATGTAAAACAAAATTGTGCATGGCTCACACTCTGGCTTCCTTTACTGAAAGATGTGAATAAATGAGAACAATATACTTTGTTACTTTTAGAAAGAAAATAACACACAACAGTAGCCATTTAATAGCTATCAAGAAACAGGCTAAATGAATGAACAAACCAATAAAAAAAAAACCCCTAGAATATTATAATTAATCTCTGGCAATGGTCAATGATTCACTTAGGAAGGGTATAATGATGTGTTAATGTTCTTATAACATTCTCTTCTATAGCTACGAATAAATGGAAATCTGTTTTTTCCCCCACAAAGATGTGGTAAAATTGTATAATTAATTATACAAAATAAATAGGCCTTTATTTAAATTAAAAGAGCTTAGTTATAGAATTTTAAACAATTGCCAATCATTATTGCTCAGAGGAAACACTTAGTGTGAATTCCAACTGAACTAAGAAGAGTACTTCTTATAGTGCCTTCCAGGCTTTAATGATGAACTAATGAACAGAACTCTAAAATATCTGTAAAAGGAATGACTAAGTGGTACTTAGTTATTGAGAGGATTCTTCCTAGATCACAAATATGGGGTAACCTCAGGAAGTGAAGATAACATCCCTCATTACTCACTCTTCCCTTTCCTAATTATATCAACGAAAAACCCCTGACCGCTTAATCAAGAAAATAAAAGTGATGATGGGAGGTACCCAGGGTGGGGTTTGGATTGGTGGGGAGAAATCCATCCCATAAATTTTTTCATTCATTACCTATGAAGGATTCCAGCTTTATGGATACAGCTCACTGCTGAAACAATCTGAAATAGGTACCACACCACCATCTGCAAAGACAAAATAAATAATATTTGGATTGGAACCAAAAACCTCCATTTAAATAAACACATACACACAAACATACGCTAACAAACAAAACAAAGGAAGCTACACCAGAGATTATGATTCAACATGACTTGACATCTCTTGCTTGTAGGTGGAATAAGCAAAGAAAAGTGGTAGGGGTAAAAAGAAAAAGCAGGTCATAAAATAATTCCAATGTCATTAAAAAATGTAGTATAGTGAAGCAGACTTGTAGAAAGAAACCCAGGAAGAATGCAAAGGTATAGAAAACTGGGCATACCAGTCTGTTGTAATAGAACCAGGAAAGAAAGCCCATAGAGAATCATGATGTGGAGGTAAAACGTTAGGAAGCGACTATAGACAGCTTCCTTGTTAGAGGTTTCCTTTCTCATGAATATCAATCAGAGCCTGGAAGGAGTCTGAACAAAAGGAAAAAAAACTCTCTTCATTGTTGGAAGAGTAAATACAGAACTAAAATGCAAGAATTACAGCATTAAAATTCTAGCTTCCTTCCATAGAAATATGAATTACCTCTTCCTCAAACAACTTGTCCTTCTGACGCAGGATTTTGTCATACAGGTTCCCTCCTGAAATTAAATGAAAGACAGGTTTGATTTGCATAATAGAGATCAAAGCTTGGCTCCTGTATCTAATAAGGTTTTAACAGGTGACAAATGGAAATGAAGGATTCTGCTTCCTCTCAAAGAAAACTATGTCTTTCCTCTTGGCTTTTCACCTAGGTACAAAACTCTTCCCCTCTCTCAAGGACTATATCAGAAATATTCTTCAAAGATTTCCTTCCCTAACACAAGAAGCTCAATACAAACATAGGAAGCATGACATTTTTAGAAAAGATGAGAGTAAAGACCATTCCTATAGTACCCCAATTAGCGAAATATCTTCAAAATTATATAATTTTCTTTTCTGTAACTCCCTTTTAAGGAATGTGCAATATTTTTGTAATGACTCTTCCAATGTGACTACTAGAACATTTGGGTTACACCTATGATGCAATGTTTTGTATACAAAGGGTATATATTGAAAACTTTTCCTTTCTACTTCACACTGAAAAGGTTTCCCCAAATTTAGGGTCAACCCCTAGATGGTTTCTGATCATTACTCCCTTTACTAATTCTTTCCTGTGGAATAAGTGTGAATTTGCTTCTCTCCTTCCTCTGTCTAGTAAGACAGACTGCAAATGATCATGGTTCATCTTATTTCCTACTGTAACTTACGCTTTAGCCCTGGCTAGGTATTTATAACTTCTCTTCCTCTGTAATAAAGTAACTCAGAGTTTCAATAAATGTATCATGTGTCTAGTTCCTCCTAACCAGAAAGGAAGTTAACTTATTTAATTTTAAGGTTTCCGCTATTCTAAAAATTTCTAATATAATCCCATATATTTAGGGTTAGTCACAACCAGAAACCATCACGATATACCAGAGTCTAGACAAGAAAGTTATAAGAGAAGAATATGTTGGAACCTCTTAAGCATGAGCTCAGAAAAAGGCTTTGGAGGTTCTCTTGTGCATTAAGAAGAATAACAGTCAGTATAATATATATCACACACTTGCTACATATCAAATACTATGCTATGGGCTTCACATATTCATTTAACACAATAACCCTAGAAGGTAGATACTGATGTCAACAAATTCATTTAAAGATGAGGAAACTGAGGCACAGAGAAGTTAAGTTTCTTGCCCTAGGTTACAGAGCTAGAAAGTAGTGGAACTTGATTCAAAGTCTATTTTCTTAACAACGTGGCTATACTGCTGTCTTACAAGCAACATGGTCCAAAGAAATCAAAGATCAGATAAGTAAGGCCATGCTTAACTGTATATCATTTTCATTCACTTATGATCTTTAGACCACTTTTCAATAGGATAGCTTTAGCTAAACTCTCTATATATATATTCATATTTTAAAAAATGACTTATAAGATTTCAATATTATATTAAGTGGTGCCAAGCCACAGTAAGTCCCTAATGACCAACTAATGTCATTTCATGAGGAAAAACCTTGAAAAATAAATGTAAAATCCAACTGAAGAAATAATCTGAAGATGGAACTATTATCACAAGGGAGAATTTGAGTACGCAGGGAAGAATCCCTCTCCTTATTTTGCATTTCACTTCAAAACTCTCCAAGGCCTGAAATATTTCTCAAACTCTAGAAATCCATTTGAAGTTTTTATCACTCGTACTCTCTCCCTCATGGTAAGTATAAGCATAAGAATGTCTTGCTGGAGGAAGATCCATTGAATTCTACCTTACCATTACAATATTCCAGCTCAATCAGCAGGGTGGTATTGTCCATGAAATGATTGTAGTAGGCAATAATATTGTCATGCTGCAGCAGCGCCAGAATAACAATCTCATTCAAGGCATCACGACGTTCCTTCTCAGACAGTCGGGTCAAATCAACTTCCTTCCACACAACCAGTGAGTCATCCTGCAACACAGTAACAGAGGTGTCATGCTTACCTCTTGTTTGGCAGTGAATGAATCTGTAAGCCTAGAAAGACAACTTCCTAGAGGGGCTGAGACTGATTCCATTTTTTTCCCCACTAAACAGACGAATTATGTCACAATTGAGCATTACAAATTATCGCAGGACTGGGGAAAGTAAAGCATTAAGGTGTTACTTTGTTGCTACACTTAATTTGTATAATGTCACTTCCATGGGATGGGGGGTAGATCTCAAAGATTCTACTGAGGGACACTATAACAGACTGCTAGTCATGATGGGGATTGTGGTTGGGCTGGAATATTGAAGAAGTAGAGAACTGAAGAGCAGTTATCTATAGATGACCACAACTTCTTGTAAAATGGAAATATTAAACTTGTCTATAATCCTATAAAAATTTAGACTTCTCTCGTGATTTTCACTTACCCTTTCTGGAAGGGTATGAGAATAAGTCATGCCCCATTTTGCAACTCTGTAATCTCCTGTCATACTGTCATGTATCACATTTTCCTCTATTCATGAAAACTAACCTGCAACTCCCAGTGTCTACTCCCTTTGATAATACTTATAATTCTTTATTGACACTGCTTCTCAACTTAGGAGCATCCCCACCTATATAACTTTCCCCATCCTTCTGAATGCCCTTGCCAGGCCGTTAAAACTTTTGGGGGGAAAACCCTGAAGAACTTTTTACTGTACATTTATTCAGTGCAACCATTCCCTTAATTTCCAGAGCTCATACACTGAGACGATATTCGTCCATTCTTTTTCATTCATATACACAACCTAGATGCTATTTGGTTACTAGCATGGCTACCTTGTCTTCCCACTGAAATATAAGCTTCTAGAGTAGAAGGACTGCTTCTAATTAATGCTTTGTAAATTCACAGATCTAATAAATATTTGATGACTTAGATAATGCTATGCTGTTTTGGGAAGTATAATCAAATTTAACTCAAAACAAACCCAGTAATGAAGTTTAAAAAGATAATAATGGAAAGGCTTGGGCAAGGAGATACTGAGACTAGCTGTAGTCCAAGATTTACTCCTAACTTACGTTGAGCAAGTCACTTAAATATACTTAGTTTCTCTAACTAAAAAATAGGAATGCCAATGCTCATCTCCTCCTTTTCATATTGAGTGCAAATAAAAAAAACAGACTACTAAGAATAACAGTAACTCTAATATCATGCATTAATGTGGCACTAAGATGAAAAAGAATATACTTAAGAGTATTCTCTTGCAATCACCTCTCTTCTTCCCCATCTTTCAGCCTTAACACTGTACTGGCTTGGAACACATAACAAAACTGTAGATGGATCACTGATATATGAATCACATTCAGCAATCCCAGCAAGTTCTCATTAAATGTTCACCCTATAGCTAGAGTTTTAAGACTTTAGTGATCAAATCCAGTTTATGGTTACTTTTTGGAAGCAGAATCACCATTGCAGGGTTTTAGATCAGTATACATTATTAACTTGGGAGACAGTGATCCATGGACCTCTCCAAAAGATGTGCATATGTTCAACTGTGGATGGAGGGGGAGAAGGTTACTTTGTATACATTAGATTCTCAAAGGGGTCCTTGTCCCCTCAAAGGTTAAGAACCAATGGCTTAGAATATATCAATAAAGTATTTCCCATACATAAACGCTGAAACAATCACACGACGATCTTCCCAATGATCCTAAAGAAAAACCTCCAACTGAGTGATCACTTCTGAACTTAATGACAAAGACAGCGGAGTTGCCACCAGTGTGGGTATTTTGATGCTATGTTTCTCCTCCCCACCCTGACCTTGGAGATCTATACAGCATGAGAGAAAGGAAGTTTTAAGGCAATACCTCATATATTTACGCCACTTCAATTTACAGTGTGCAAAGCACCATCGTTTCACTCTCAAAATAACCTTTAAAAATAGAGATGATTATTAAGGTGGTTATCACTAAGCCAATTTTACAGATGAGGAAACTAACGCTCAGAGACAGTTTACTGTTTTGCTCTGGCAGTTCTCCGGGTTAAACAAAAATGACCAGTTAGTAATAGCAGTGATCTAACCAATTCCTAATGCAGGTGAGTTGGGAGGGTGGTGGAGAAGATATGTACACTGAGGGCCCCTAAACAATAAGCAAGAACGAGGCTCAAGACGCGGGGAAAGCCCGGAGCAGGACAGGACTGGAAAGCGGGGCCGAGAAAGAGGGCCTCGGCGCGGCCAAAGTAGGGGGCCGCTACCTCGGTGCGGCGGTACAGCGTGGCCTCCCCGAAGGCACCGCGACCCAGGACGCGGATGGGGATGTAGTGCAGCTCCTCTTGCTCTGCCGCGCCGCCGCCGGCTCGCGGCCCCGCACTGGCGCTGGGCCCCGGGCCCGAGTCCCCGCCACCCCCGGACTCGCTCCCAAAGTCCGAGTTGATGGAATCGCAGTGCCGTTCGTACTCGCCCAGCACCGACATGGCGGCGGGCGCGGGCCTTCAGGACCTGCCTGCGTGTCCCCGGCGACGCTGGCCGCGCTGCGCCTTGCTCGCTTCAGACACCGGCCCGCGGTTCCATCAGCCCCGCAACCCCGCGAGGCTCCATGGTGGCTCCTGCCCCCTGGCCCGGAAGCAGTTCTCAGTGCTTCCGGCCCGGCGGGGTTTTCTCCGCTTTCGCTTGCCCACTTGGGTTGCCCAACAGCCATCGCTTCCCGCTTTCGGGGCCAGCCGGGAAAGTGAGACCTCGGGCTGGGTTGGCGGGCGCGTGGTGGGGACCATGTGGACCCGAAGGGCTCCCGCAGGGACAAGGGCGTCACCGACGGGACTCCCTGTGGGATCTGTAGACCCAATCCCCGCATCCCTGGCCATGTCCCCATACAGCCCGAGGCCTGAAGGTCGTCCACTCTCACCTTGGCGTCAGAACTACCTCATGAGGGTCGTTGGGGAAGCAGTCCCTTGCAACGTTGGACAGTGCTCTTGTTTAGAGAGATATTATAATAATGATAGTAAAGATATTATAGCAAGCCGAAATACTTGCCTTCTCTCATCTTAGTCAGTGGGCCCAGCTCTTTCTCCCAGAGCCGCTCTTCCTCTTCCACACAACTCTCAAAATATTTTAAGTCAACTCTCCTGACACTCTCCTTCTCCCCCTTCTTTTTGCAGATTCAACATTGTGTTTTTCCATATCGTTGACCATCTGATCTCATGAAATATTTTTTGAACACTAGGTGCCAGACACTGTATTGGAGAATGGGAAATCTGCAATAAGATGCTCCCTGCCTTCAAGTCACTAAGAAAACTGCAATCCAGTGAGCAATACATGTTCCCTCAGTTATGTGATGTGGGGCAACTTCGAATGTCCAAGCTTGTTTTTTTTTTTTTAATCTATAAAGTTTTGGGAATATATCACAGGGATAACAGCTAACATCTACTGAGTTCTGGGCACTATGCTAAAAGTTTTCCATGTATTATTCTACTTAATCTTCACATTATTCCCATTTTACAAAAACTGACCGGTCCAGTACGGGCGCGACACTGAGAGTTGCGATCAGTTGCCGAACACGAAAAAAGACAAAAAGGAAAAAAAAAAAAGAAGCAAAAACTGAGATACTGAGAGGCCAAGTAACCTGCTCAATGTGACACAGCCAGTTAAGAGGAGCTGGTAAGCCAAACCCAGCAACCTCCCTCCAGAACTATGTAAGAGCAGGATGTAATGCGTCTAAGAGAACATGTGGCTGGAGCACAGGGTGCATGTGAGGTAGAAGCCAGAGATAAGGCCTCATGTTTTGCAGTTTAGTGTTTCTTGTGGGCAATGGGAAATTATTGGAGATTTTTAAATGGGAGTATATGACTAGTGACTATATGTCCCAATTTGCTGGGGAAATCCCAGTTTATACCTTCTTCCTCCAGCATAATAGAGCCTTCTTTTGCTTGAGTGCCCAGCTCATACAATAATAAACAATATAGTCACCTTAGATAAGAGCAAAATTATGTTTTACAAAGAACTCTGATGACAATGTGGAGGACAAAGACTGGAGGTGGGGAGACCAGTTAGGAGGCAATCTATACTCTTAAGAATAGAGGCAGAGAGAGTATCAATGAGTGAGGAGCAGGTCCTGATTTAAGAAATCCATCTGAGCAACATTTAGAACTTTGTGATCAGTGGGATATGGTTGGTGAGGGAGATTAAGAGTTTAGGGGACTCACTTCTAGGTTTTTAACTAGGTATATAGGGCTAGCAAATATAGGAGGAAGACAGAATTGGTAGAACAGGGTGGGAGCTGTGAGGGCTAATGAGTTCACATTCCTCTGGCCTCTCTATAGTTCATCAATGTTCCTTTTAAAATGATATCCTGCACTCTGCATGACATTTCACATCAGATGTGAATAGAACAAGGGAATTTCCATCTTATATCTGTATCCAGTATTTCTGTTAGTGTACCAGCCTTTATAGTGAGAGTCTGCTTATACTGTGCTTATACTTAACTGAATCTCTTGCTCTTTTCCACATCCAATCAAAATAATACAACCCTCCCATCCTATCACATCACTCCTTATTTTCTGCAGAATGCTTATCTATAAAATATAATGTCTTATTATGTTTACTTTATTCATTATAATATTAGCTCCATAAGAGCCTGGATTTCGCTCTCTTTTTCACAGTTATATATCATCAGTGCCTAGAAAAAGTGCTTAGCATTAAAGTAGAGGCTCAGGGCTGACCCCACGGCTCACTCGGGAGAGTGCGGTGCTGGGAGCGCAGTGGCGCTCCTGCCGCAGGTTCGGATCCTATACAGGGATGGCCGGTGCGCTCACTTGCTGAGCGAGGTGCGGGCGACACCAAGCCAAGGGTTGTGATCCCCTTACCGGTCACAAAAAAAAAAAAAAGAAAAAAAGTAGAGGCTCATAAATTATTTGTTGAACAAATAACATTTTTTTAAACCTAAATGTAAGACTGCCTGACTGATAATCTCTGTTAAACTTTATTCTGTTGGCTTCATTCCAGGGTTCCAGATTGTACAGGTATTTTTGAATTTTCAATTGACTAATTTAACAAACACTGAGCTGGGCCGGCCCGGTGGCGCACTGGAGAGTGTGCCGCTTGGGAGCACGGTGGCGCTCCCGCCAAGGGTTCGGATCCCATGTGGAGACTGGTTCCCACTCACTGGCTGAGCGCGGTGCAGGCGCAACACCGAGGGTTGTGATCCCGTTACCGGTCAGTAAAAAAGACAAAAAAAAAAGAGAAAAAAAAAAAAAACACTGAGCACCAACATGTGCCAGGCACTGGGTTAGAACAGAAGACAAAATAAACATGGCTAATACTCTCATGGAGTTTACGGTCCGTATAAGAGGAAATAACCAGGCAAATACAACTGTTTGTAATAAGTGCTATCAAAGTACAAGATTCTAGAAAGGCATTTAGGAGAGGCATCTTTCCAAGCCAAACTTCCTAGGTGAGTGAAGGTTTCCTGGAATAATATCCAAATATTTAAATTAGTGATGGCTAAACAAACTAGGAAAATCATTCCAGAAAAAGACCATTCCATTTACCACCTCCTATAAAGCAGAAGGCACTTTGAGGATAGTTATTGCTTCTTATTTATCTAGATATATTCCAGAGTTTAGCTCGGCTTGACTGTTAATTCTGCCATTACCTCTGCTACTCTATTACCTCTGTTAAAAAAAAAATAGGTGCTCAATAAATACATATGCTTTTTGAGTTGAAAGAATGGAAGTAAATATATATACATAAATAATAAATATAAATAAAATATAAATAAGTAAATATATATATTTATATATTTTGAGTTGAAAGAATGAAAAACACAATTACTTAAAATCAGAAGTATTGACTTTCATTCAGAAAAGCTGAATAAGTTTCAGCCAAAGCTTAACAATTCATTTTTCTGGCACCACTGCAATGAGCAACTAAATATTTTTCTATAACTTGGTTGGCCTGAAATTGTGAATTGTTCTAGTTATAATGCATAGATATCATAAACTTAAATAAATGTCCAACTGCATCTTAGAGAATACAGAAACATTCATGCTGAATTTTTCATTATATCATATAGAACTGAAACAAATTATCTTACATTTGAATATTCCTAAGTTCAGAAATACTCAACATTTATTCTAAACGTGTAACTGATTTTGAAGCGCCTTTGGTCAAAAATGGACTATTCCCACATTTTAACAAGTGAATAGTCAGAATGCTACATAAGTTCCCACTTTGTAAATGGCAGTTTCCAAGAAGCCAGAGTTACTGTAAAGATTAAGGAATTCACTAAAAACCAAGCAGAGTCTATATGTTCACTGTCTGTTACAGTAGCCATTAGCTACCTGTAACTACTCAACACTTGAATTGTGGCTAGTCTGAATGAAGATGTGCCATAGCTGTAAAATGCACACTGGATTTCAAAGATTTTATATGAGAAATAGAATGTAAAATATCTCATTAATCATTTTTATATTGACTATATGTGAAATGATAATATCTTTGGTAATTTCACCTATTTATTTTTACTTTTTTAATGTAGTAAGAGAAAATTTAAAATGATGCATGCAGCTCACATTAAATGGGACACCACTGCAGCAGACTGAATAAATCATTTTCAAACTATGTATTATCACTTAACAAGTATATGATACTACTGAGACTATTAAATTCATTTATAAGTTTTGCTGAATTCATTCATTATTTATGTTCTCTAAAAGTAAAACATCAGTGAGAAACAAAACATTTTTATGTTAAAATATTTATATTGAAATATTGGGAAAATCACTATATAAACTATGGAGTCATTAATAAATTTTATTTGGCTATTGGGAGAATTGAGGTAGAGAATAAGATGCCAGCCAGGGAATGTGCAAAGCACTTCATGATGGCTCTTGGAAAGAAGCTTTGTGAAAAATGTTCAACTGTAAGTGAAAGGAAAAAAGAAAAAGGCCTTTACCTCCTGGGGTTGGGTTTTACACAGATGTGATGTGCCCAAAAACTAAGTCCCAAGGGGTTTGAAATTGGGAGGGGAATTTTAGGAATGGAGGGCAAGGGAGAAGGCTCTTTGTGAGAATAATTTCAATAGCAGTTTCCAAAAGTAGATGTGATGTGCCCAAAAACTAAGTCCCAAGGGGTTTGAAATTGGGAGGGGAATTTCAGGAATGGAGGGCAAGGGAGAAGGCTCTTTGTGAGAATAATTTCAATAGCAGTTTCCAAAAGAGAGAAGTTACAGAGAATGCCTGGCTTACAGAACATTATTTGGTCTGAGAATGCATAATTAAGGATTATTAGTTATATATATATATATATATGTATAATTTTTATATATTACATATATAAAATATAATAAACTTTTACTACCTCACATAAACTTTATCCATCTGGAGTAAATTAAGGACAATATTTTTTCTCTAATTCATCAGTCATTTGCCATACTTTAAAATGTGGAAGGAATATGGAAGAATTATTGCCTATCTAGACAAAGAGGTACTCAAGAGTAACAGAAAAATACATCTGAAATGGTTTCTGCTAGCCTTTATTTGAGAAAATTTACACAAAAATCCCCAATCCAATACTTACAACTGTATCTGTATAAATCCCACATGCCTCTTTCCATTAAACAAACAGAAAAATAACTTTATGACAGAGGTTCCTGACAATGGTACAACAAAGCTTACTTAAACTGTATCATTCTCATTTACATTATATAGACCATTTTGAATAGTATGCTCAAAAATGGAGAAAAGCAGATAATATCGCTGTTTTTAAAGCTGATTTACTCTTGTACTAGCCTTTTTCCAAAGGCAAAAAAATTTTTTAAACTTTTTAGATAAAAATCAAAGTATAAAACTAATTAACTTTCAAACCAAAAGCACAAATGTCCAACTTGGGAGTTTTGGCATGAGTAAAAGGAAGGGACATGAAAGAATTTCATTTCCACAAAGCTTGAGTTTAGACTCATACTTGGGAACAAAAACATCAACAAAATATTCTCTTCTCTTCTGCTTTGACATTTTGTTAGAACAGAAGACCAAAACTAACAGAGCAGCTTTCATTGCTCCTAAAAAGGGGAAAGGCACCAGTCAGAAATATGAAAGAGTATCTTCTTAGGCTAATGGTACAGAATAGAATTTCACATTTAAAAGTCTAAGGATGAATCTTAACCCACAAATTTGTTTATTCTTTTCCCTACTTGGATGCACCCTCTCTGTCATTTAGTATATGTAATACCACACATAGACTTTCTCAACATCTGCTGCCCCTATGGCAAGGATTCTACTGCCAGATTCTCAGAAGTAGTACCTATCAATTCTCAACAGCAGATGGCAATGTTGCACAGTTAATGAGAGAACCACTTTTATGCCACAGAAGAGGAATACACAAGGAGTCAAAAGCAAGAAAAAGGCTTTTGGTTCACAGTAGCTGAAACATTAACAGAATAGCTTGAGATTTTTAACAACATAACTTACTCCCTCTTACACCTTCATACTTACCCAGGTCAACACAACAGTGTTCTCTGATAATTCCAATATTTTGCTTCTTTACTGCAAGCTACATGGTCCTAAGTCTTGTAATTCTTGCCATTGTGATTAGACAAGCTCTGTAACAATCAGCAGGGTTAAAAAGAAATTACAGAAAGGATAAACTCCTACCTACTTTCCTGGGAGATGTGGGAAAGATTTCAAATGATAGTATTTATCACAACTGTTTATGAACATGGTCATTTGTATCCACATTTTCTCTTATTCACATTAGTATTAGCCTTTAGGCACCTCATATTCCCACAGTGATTCTTGGCTTTGCTTTCACAACATGTATTTTCTAGTATTTGCTCTTTTCGTGACCCTCCTAGATGTCTATTTTATACCTTATATGTCTTAATTCTCTAGATAGAACACATAAGGGCAGGAATTAAGTCAGTGACTGGTGATGTGAGAAGAGTTGGTAAGTTTTACTTATTTTTCCTTGGTGGGAGTTATGTTAAAAATTCAAGCAACCACATATCTGACAGAAGACTTCTATCTAGGAAATATAAAGAACTCTCAAAGCTCATAAAAAGATGTTCAACATCATTTGCCTTTAGGAAAATGCAAATTAAAACCATCATGAGATATCATTACACAAGTGTATCCAAATGACTAAAAAAAAAAAAAAGTAATAGTACCAAACGCCAGTGAGGATGCAGAGAAACTGGATCAGACATACATTGCTGGTGGAAACGTAAAATGGTATAGCCATTCTGGAAAAAGAGTAGGGCAGTTTCATATAAAAATAAACATGTGCTTACCACACAGCCCAGCAATTGCCCTTTTGGGCATTTATCCCAGAGAAATAAAAATTTATGTTCACATAAAAACCTGTACATGGATGTTCACAACAGTTTTATTAGTAAGGGCCAAAAACTGAAAACAACCATATGCTGGGTTAATGGTTAAACAACTGTGGTATATCCATACCATGGGATACTACTTAGCAACAAAAAGGAACACACTGTTGATACACACAGCAACTTGGATGGATTTCAAGAAAATTATGCTGTGTGAAAAAAAAATCAGTCTTCAAGTTAAATATTGTATCACCACATTTATATAACATTCTAGAAATGACAAAATAATAGAGATGTAAAACAGATTAGTGGTAGCCAGAGGGTGGGGTGTGGGGGTAAGGAAGGGAGATAGATGGCTCTGGCTATAAAAGGGCATGGAATTGTTATGTATCTTGCAGTGGTGGACACATGAATTTATACATGTGACAGAATTGTATAGAACTAAATACACATAAAAGAAAAAGTTCAAGCAATTAAGCACAAATATTTTAATTGTCTAAAATGAAACTTTCTTGAGGTGTCATATCCATCACCCTTTTAAGAGACGTAAACATGAAAGGATGTCACCAGAAGCTACCTAAGCATTTCAGCTACGGGCTAAGAGAAAGTTAAAGGCGTTTTCACAAGGAAACCCAAAGAGGACAATCAGAATAAAATAAGTTCGACATGGTCGTACAAATCTTGGTAAAAGAACTAGAATGGAAGCCCAAGCTGGTAGAGCAAGAGAGAGAAGGAAAAAAAACATGGTTCAAGCAGATCACGTGAGGAAACCCAGTACAAATGCTGGCTTTGGCATTATCTAGGTAACCCCTATTTTTTCTCATAGGTGACTCTAATAATAGTCCTATTGTTGCAAAACCAGTCCAAAGCCTACCGAGTTAAAAAGAAGTCCCTCATTGACTTGTTGGGTATATGTGGTACCCCACATCCTCCCACACCAAAGGAGATCAGTTCTGGAAATAAGGCTCCAACGTGCCTTGATGGTGCTGTTGGCAGAATGCCTTAGGCCAGGCACATCCCAGCGATGTTCTGCTGGTTGAGATACAAGGTGGGAGGAGACTGTACCTCATTACTCAATCAACTTCTTGGCCTTGAAGAAGCGACGCAGGTAAAAGACCTGCCAGGTGGCTAGTCCAATGAGGCAGAACATTGAAAAGATGCTGAAGTACAGGACCCGAGTATTTGTTGACTCTTAAAAGAAAAAAAAAAAGCATTGTAAATGTAATGAAGTGAGCCTCCTCAGCTGGCTAAACAATGGCTGGGGGGAAAGGCAATTAACTAACTTCACTCTGTCCCTAGGTCTAACAGCAGGATTTCAGATAATTATTTTTAAGTTCATTATCCTATATATAAACATTAAAAACTATAAAGATTAGTGCTATCAATTTGATGCACTATAAGCTAACTGAGAACATGGTCAACTGCATACCACAGAAGACATTTCTATTCTTGTGAAAATCTAACAAGGTTCATTTACCTTTAGCAGCAACAACATCGAAGCAAGCACTTTTCCTTTCATACACCCCTCTCTGGCAAAACTGAGAAAAGGGTATACCAGAATTTAAAGTTTGGGGATCTGTCTCTTTCATGGTTCACTTATTGAGAAATAAGAGCCACGTTCCTCTCACCATTGGTATCACGCATCTCCTCCTCTCGCTTCTTCATGTAGGCAAAGTCATTAACGATAGATTCTGAAAGGTCTTCTAGGCGTCGTAGCTCCACCTCTAATGGTTTGAGCTTCTCAACTTTTGCAATCTGGAAGAGAAAGGAATTAGGAATCCACTCCCTGAAAAAATTGCTCTGGTTGAGAACACAAGACAACAACAACTTTTCAAAACTTTCACCAGACTTAAATTCTCTCCAGTCGGTCATTCTAACACATTTTAAAATTTGGGTTTCTTATTTTCCTTACAAACTATATCTTTCCATTTCAGACTTTTTTTATACTTTAATTTTGATTAAAACCTCTGTAGAAGTAATATAACACAGTGAGATATAAAGTAATATATGCTATTTTTGTAAGATTTCTGACTTTGATAAAGCACTTTACTTTGCCCTTCCTAGGTTTGCTCAAAAAATTGCACTGAGTTTTTCAGGTTCTTTTTTTTGTTAAGAATGACACAACCAATTAAAAGAAATCTCCAAGGATTTCCCTGCATACTGTGGAATGAGGGTGTGAGAAAGAAATAACTGTTTTCCTTTCTCAACCTAGACCACTACGAAATATCTAAGAATATCTAATAATTAGAGGCATATATCACATAAGCAAGGATTTCATTATTCTATGTTTCTTTCTTATCAACCTTAGATTATGATTTACTTTAAAATGGGTACTGGCAGAACTTTCCAGATCTTAAAACTCTTACATACCAATTGCTCTTAAGTTTCTTCCACATAGGGAATTCTTCAATAATTCTTTTTCTACAACTGCTTTTTTACTCTCTATTTACTGTACATTCTCTGCAGAACTCCCACTTTTTCTTCTATTTCATTCAATTCCCCTTTCTCTTTGTTATATGTTAACAGTAGTTAACATGGGATGAATGGGAAGAGTTTTTTTTTTTTTTTTTTTTTTTAAAAACCAATGGGTCAAATAAGAAATTAAACAGGACATCAAAAAATTTCTTGAGGGCCGGCCCGTGGCTCACTCGGGAGAGTGTGGTGCTGATAACACCAAGGCCCCGGGTTCGGATCCCATATAGGGATGGCCGGTTCGCTCACTGGCTGAGCATGGTGCTGACAACACCAAGTCAAGGGTTAATATCCCCTTACCGGTCATCTTTAAAAAAAAAAAAAAAAATTTTTCTTGAAACTAATGAAAATACAGACACAACACACCAAAACCTATGGGATACTGCAATAGCAGTACTAACAGGAAAGTTTTTTTGTGTTTGTTTGTTTGTTTGTTTTTTTTAAAAGATGACCGGTAAGGGGATCTCAACCCTTGGCTTGGTGTTGTCAGCACCACGCTCAGCTAGTGAGCAAACCGGCCATCCCTATATAGGATCCGAACCCGCGGCCTTGGTGTTACCAGCACCGCACTCTACCGAGTGAGCCACGGGCCGGCCCAAATGGGAAGAGTTTAAGGATGATTTTTATGTTGTCTTTGCTTATTTATATTCTTCGCTGAACGTGTGAAGAGCAAGACAAAAGTTATTTAAACTAAAACTAGAAACTCCTGCTAATTAAGATAGAGACATTTAAAACTGAGTTTATATTTAAGGTACATAAAAATATGGTGATGGTCTTGCGACGACACAGCTAAATTTTCTTTCACCAGATGTACATTTTCTTACATTTGTAATATGTTGGCTACAGTTAATGGTGTGCCTGGCAGCTGCAGAACAGTTCACCTGGGTATAATAATTAACCAATGGTTAGTGCACTGAACTACCTACTACCTTTCCTAGGTGATTGCTCAAATGACAGGTGTTGCCATTAACCTAGGATATGCAGTTGGCCATACATATCTGTGGGTTCAGCATCCATGTAGTCAACCAACCATGGATTGAAAATATCTTTTAAAAAAATTCCATCTGTACTGAACATGCATAGACTTCTTTTTCCTTGTCATTATTACCTCAACAATACAATATAACAACTGTTTACATAGCATTTAAATTGTATTAGGTATTACAAAATCTAAAGAGGACTTAAAGTATATGGAAAGATGTGCATATATTATGACATTTTATATCAGGAGCATGAGCAGATTTTAGTATCTGAGGGAAGTCCTAGAACCAATTCCCCATGGATATCGAGGAATGACTGTATATCTGTTGACTGATTTCATAAAGAACTGCAGAGCAAAAAAATTCCCCAGGTAAAGACAGCAATACAAGAGATATATAACAAGCCGAACCTTAGTCTGTTTAACATCTTCCCTCCTGCTCTATGCTTTCCCCTCCAAAGCTTCCTGAATGAGATAGTAGAAAGGAAATGGCATGGTACTTTTCAGAGACAAATTATTTAAGGTTCCCTAAATAGAAACTTGCAAAAGGAACTGGAAGTGAAACTATGGCTGTGCCTCTGCCAGCTGAAAGTAGTATTTTTTAAAATTACTTTGAAGACAACTTCTTTTTTGTTGTTGTTAAACAACAATAGCCCAAAGGCCCAAAAGCTGAAAAAGGATGATGAAATTAAACCTGGTACTGAGGATGGCTTTTGTACATTATAGCCCCCAAACCTGTTCCAAATCACTTTCCAGTATTTATTTTTTATTGGTATAATCAACACATAATAGTCTCTTACTAAAAATTTAAGCTATACAGAAACAAAGAGAATAAAAACTAAAAGTCCACCTTCATAGTTACTCATCTACCACAAATCACCGCATTCCTTTTCCAAGGTAATGAGGGTTATGAACTTAGTGTTTATCTTTCCAGACCTTATTAGAAGATACACACTATTTATGCTTTTGCATATATGTAAATGTACACAGAAGAATATAGTTTAAAATATATTTATAAATGGGATCATACTGTACACATTTTTCTATGGCTTGCCTTTTTTTTTCATTTAATAAGATCTTTCCAAAAACATTAACACTTGTACATTTGTCTAACTCTTCTTAACTGCTGCAAAGAATTCCACATTGCTAGTAATCCACATTCTTTATTTAATCGTTCAACTCCCCAACCCCTTTTGTAGTATAGGGGCTACCCCAGACTCTTACACTTCTATTTATAATCAAATAGGCCAATTCCTGTCTTCCAAGTAGACTTTATTTCCTCAACGAAATCTCTACTGAATATCATCCTTCATTTAGGAAATCGTTTTCAGACTTTCACTAGTGGGATGAAGGTCTCATTTCCTAAGAAACGTCTTTCCCTAATAACTACCTTTCCTCTTGGTATTAATTTAAGACCTATAAAACTTAAAAGAAATCCCAAGTAACTATAAAACAATATTGAAAACTAACTTGCCATTTCAACCACCTAACACATCATGAATACTCAATGGTAAATGACAAACACGGATATATTTCTGTTTAATCTAAACCTAGAAATCAAAATAATATTTGGAGGGAATCAAGAAACAAATCTGTTCAAACAACTATCCTGAGTGACTTAGTTATTAAATGGTATTAAGAAAATTCTCAAAAAAAAAAAAAAAAAAAGAAGAAAAGAAAAGTAATTCTGCCTTCCTGCATGTAAGAACACACCAGTCTGCAACCCAGAGGAGGTCTTCACCAGAACCTGACCATGCTTGCACCCTGATCTTAGACTTCCTAGCTTCCGGAACTACAAGAAATAAATTTGTTATTTAAAAAAAAGAAAAGAAAAGAAAACTAAAAGTAATTCTGTGCAGGAAAAAAAGAGAAGAGATAAAGAAGAAAATTTATAACAATAAAAATATTTGGTTGTAAAAGGAAACCATTATACTGAACTAAAAATTGACAAGTAAATCAAGAAGGCCTAAAAGAATAGTAACTGAAATATGGGGACGGAAAGGAAAGAAGGACATAAGCACAAATCAAGTTAAGAAGTCAGTGGAAAAAAACTTTTCATTGCGAGAAGAATATAGAATCAGAGATAGACTTTCATGACTAGATAGCTTAAAATGTAAAAAGTTTTAGTTTTTAAAAAAATTTTTAAGACCCTAGCAATGTTTTTTTTTTTTTTTTGAGTGTTTACTATGTGCAACTCACTAAGATAAATTACAATCTTAAACTCACAATCTGGTGGAGAGGCTCACATATAAAGTTACAACCACAATATAAAGCATTATGCATTAACTTCTACAACAAAGATACACATTAAAAGCAGAATGGAAAGAAAGTAGTGAGAAATTAATTCTAGTTGGCAGGATAAAGGAAAGCTTAACAGGAAGTGGGTGAGTTGGGTCTCACAAATTGGGCAGGATTTTGAAAGGGATGAGAAGGACGTTCAAGGCTGCGGGGAACCTGTAAACCAAAACACAAAGGGAGGAAAGTACAGGTCATGCTTAGGAGACTATAGTCCAGACGTAAGTTGTCTGATGTTCTAGAAGCTAGAATAGAGTATGTGTGTACATGTGTGTACACACATATGCACCAACACACTTGTGTGTTTGGGGGAGGGTGGTGGATAATATCAAATAAAAGGCTCAAAAGTTAGGCTGAAGGGCCGAGCCCGTGGTGCACTCGGGAGAGTGCGGCGCTGGGAGCACAGCAGCACTCCCGCCGTGGGTTCGGATCCTATATAGGGATGACCGGTGCGCTCACAGCGCTCACTGGCTGAGCTTGGTGCGGCTGGTCTCAAAAAGGACAAAAAAATAATAATAATAAAAACTATTCAGTTGGATAAGTAACATTGTTAGAACTCTCTTACATAAATTACTTCTGGTTCCAAAACAATACTGTTTGGTAGATAGTATTACTTCAGTTAATGAGGAAATTGAGGCTTATAGGTTACGTGACTTGTTTAGGGTCAAACAGTAAGTCACAGTACTTAATCCAAACCTAGGTCTGCCTTGAATATATTGTTCTTCCCAAGCTACCTTACATTGAGCAAGGCAGCTTTCATCCCTTCCCTTTACCTACCTCTTACCAGAAATTTCCTTGTAACTTACTTTAAAAATTACTTACAAGAGCCCGTTAGGCTGAAGCTAAACTGGGGAAAGGGATGAAAAAGGTAGTATAATAAATTAGACCTATTAATATATGCTCAGATTATGGTATGGTATGTATTTTGTATCTTGTAATCTCATAACCTATAAGGTAAATATTACTATCCTTAAATTTTTCAGATAAGTTAACTATGCTTGAAGATGTTAAATAGTTTGCCAAAATCTCACAGCTTGGTGAGGCTGCGATTGAAATCCAAGTCTATCTAATTTTATACTTCATTCTATAGGTACCAGACATTTCATGAAGAAAACCAGATGACTACACTAAGTTTTTCCTAAATCAAATGTGAAGTGAACAAGCTATACTAGGACACAAAGATTTGAATATGTTGTCTAGTTTACTAATAAACTTCCTAGGTTTCCCACTGCTATTATTCTAATTTTTGTAGGCAATAGAGTATAATTTTAAAACAAATTATGGTAAATATTCTCAACAAGACTCTCTTTACTTGTCCAGGACTAAGCATTCAATGAATATCATCAAGACTTTATATCAGTCAGTACAAAAAGCTAATAAAGAAAACCTCAGTATCAAAATCCTCACTGACTGTTGTTCTGATCTTCTAAACACATGATTTAATGTTCAGAGTATCTATAAGAATGCCAAATTGCACACGTTTCATGAAGACAGGCTGGTATTTTTCTAGTCTACTTCTCTCCTCTATGGCTGGAAGCATAAAGTGTGTTTTGCCAACAGCTTGAGAATAAGTCTACATGACAATGTATACCATAGCTTCTCCACTAGGAGGTGGCATTTCTGTGGAAGGCTGCATGGAGCTGTTAAATACTCAAATGATGTTAGAGCTACAAGGGACTAATTTACAATGAGCCCCTCACTTTACAAATGAGGAAACTAAAGATTCCATTAAGTTACTCAGCCCTTTGAATGGCAGATCAAGATTAGTAACACCATGGTCTCTTGACTCCTACCCAGGATCCTCAGAGCATCTATTCAGTACCCAAACTGCAAAGCTATGCTGTAAAATGCGAGAACAGAATCCCTGACTTCCAAAAGCATACATGCTCACTGTATCCAAATCCTACCCGTCTCTCAAGCCTTAACCGTGAAGTGGCCTTCAAGCACTCATGTCCATGCTGACTCCCTTTTCCCTAAAGCCCTGCACCACTTAGACTGCGCCAAACAATTAACACTCAATCATACACTGTCATATTCAGACTGTTTTGATTTTTATTTCTTTCCCCATATTAGTTTGGCCCCTGAACTCAAGGAAATTAAAACAATGTATAGTTTGTATAGTCCCAAATACCTGATACACAGTAAACACCTGTAACTGACCTGTTATGTCCATTCTATGCCTTCTTCAAAGGAGCCAACTTTCTCATAGTAGATAAGTGCTGCTGGTCTCCTGAAGCAAGTGCTTCCTGTATGCTAAGCACTCTGCATCTATTTTCACTCAGTATTCATTTTCATGAAGCCCACTGCCTAGGAGAAAGCCCTCCCTATCACAGTATCTATCACTCTCATCTGTAGTCATAGGTACTGTTTGGAAAAGTGAAAAGCTATAAAGCCTTTCCTTGTGTATCTATAACATGTCCAAAATATCAGTAAAATTAAACTCTTCTTAAATTATATCCAAATCTTCTATTCTAATGATGATTTGAATCTAAAGAGGTCACAGAGTTTATATGTAACTGTACCAAGGAAAGGTGTTAACTCTGACAAACTCCTTCTTAAAACATAGGTGTTAATCCAGACTCTAGAGAAGCTCTAGATTCTTTTCTTTGGTGGAGCATGGAGATCAAGAGAAGCTTCTTGTGGCAAGCCAAATTCAGTCAAATTAATTTGCAGTCTTTACACCCCCCACTAGAGCCTCCACAAACTCCAGAAGCACAGCAATAAATGTGAAGACCAGTCAGTCTAATGCAATCAAGACAAAGAGGACAGATCTACATCCAAGGACAAATCTACTCGCACCTGAGGGTGGGGGCAATATGAACCACAGGCCTATTTACAGTTTAAAAGGTCAACAGGATGCCCCCCAAAAAGTCCTGGTAATACTGCCAATTTTAGGCTAAATGAAACTTAGAAAGATCCTAATTACTCTGTTATGGCCATTTGGCAGTTTCCAGAACAGGTAGGAGAAAAGAGCTAAAATCTACTGAACTGACCAATCATGTATCAGGTGCCTTACTAGTGTTATTTTATTTAACTTATGTTAAGAAAGGGATTTTTTTAATCTGGTATATAGGATCAGAGTTCCTCCTTCCTGAGGGCATTCACAGAAACAGAACTTTTGGAAAGTCTTCAGCTGTTGCTCCTACCAGCGTAACTGTGTTTTTGGTGTACCTGTTGATAGCAAATTACAGACTAATAAAACCCCTAGGAAAAACAGGATTTTACTCATGTTGAAAATGCTGACATCCACAAGAAGGGACATATACTCCAGGAGTTAGAGAATATGTCAGATAGCGCCTTCTTTGTGGGACAGTAATTGCCTTTATTCTCCCAACTGCAC
Source organism: Galeopterus variegatus (assembly GCF_000696425.1). Taxonomy (NCBI): domain Eukaryota; kingdom Metazoa; phylum Chordata; class Mammalia; order Dermoptera; family Cynocephalidae; genus Galeopterus; species Galeopterus variegatus. Next base: position 63,275 of record NW_007732776.1, read on the forward strand.
AATCAGACAGTAAGTCCCTCCTAACAATTGCTCTAGTTCAGACCACAAACTAAAAAGAAATGGCTCAATTCACATACTGAATGTACAAAATGCCCCTTTTGAAGAGCAAAAGCAAGACAGTGGTCAGAGGTCCTTAAAATTGAACACAACTACTTTTTCAAAGAAACCAAATAAAGAAATAAAGAAAGAAAGAAAGAAAGAAAGAAAGAAAGAAAGAAAGAAAGAAAGAAAGAAAGAGGAGGAGGGGAAGAGTTTGGATAAGGGGCATAAAGAATAAGTATGATTTGTAACAATGAATATGCTAATAAAAAAAGAAAGTAAAACAGAAAGAAAAAACTATAAAAACAAATGCCAATAAATAAATAAAATATGACATATGAAATCAAAAGTGCTTTATTTCTGAGGATGTAAGCATTCTTTCTCTTTAAATTCAAGCTATAAGACTTTATGCTTCTTCATGATATGGCAAGCATTCTGTCTTCTAAGTACTATCATCTTACATTTGTCTTGTGTTTACACAGCAATTTCATATGCGTTAACTCATTAAAATCCTGCATAACAATTTAGGTAGGTAGTATGATACTCTGCCCAGCTATTAAGACACTAATTACTATTGATTTTATAGGACTGTATGGGATTTCAGAACTATGAGTCCACAAATACAAGGGAGAGATGTGTTAGATGTGAAGAAAATGAAAGAAATGTGCCACCTTCCTGAATCTTAATATTGATGCCAAATGGTTCTCTGGAGCTTCTAGAGATAAAGGATCTCCATTATCTCAAGGGCCTGAAATTAAATGCCTCAAAAACTCTGCATATGCTCAGTGCTCTCTGGTAATTAATGGGAACAAAGTGCTTCTATTATCCATGTCACAGGCATTAGCCCAGAGACAACTAAATTATTTCTAAGCAAGGCTACAGGCTGAGAAAAGGGCTAGGTTTTAGCCTGTGTCATGACCACTCCTCCTCTGCCTCAATCTGCTGTTTGTGGGGGGAGTCGTTAAAAAAAAGTAGTCAGTTCAGATACACTTACTGGCCAAAGGTCAAAAAAAAAATAGCGGGGAGGAGTTTTTTGTTAAGAAGCAGAAACGTACAGCTGTGTTGTAACCATGTGCGTAAAGAAAGGCTTAGGACGTGCCAGACATCTGAAGCAGGAAACACTGTGGTTTCCTTTCTGCTAGGGATTCCCCTTTGGGTTAGGCAAAAGGTCAGGAAAGATAAAGCCCCTTTCCCAATGTCAATAAAGCCCAAGGATGATGGAAATTCTGGGAATTATAGGGGTTCAAAAATGCTATACGACAATGGTACTCAAATAATTCTTTATGTAAACCCACAATAATGTCATCTGTTTTTGAGGGCAACAGGCCATGTCTAATGTCTAATAGGACATCAGGGGCTAGCCACTTAACTTACTTGGTTAAGGCATGGTGCTGATAAAACCAAGATCAAAGGCTCAGATCACTGTACTGGCCAGCTGCCAAAAGTAATAATAATAGGGCATCAGGTGTCCTGTTATTTAATAAATACCCCTTAATGATAGCCATCATGCTGAAGGAAAAAGTTACAACAGGTAAAATTACACAGAGAACAAATTCAGTGAGTGCTTGCTTACAGAATGGTCCCTAATTGGGGAACAGCAGCAGTAACCACAAACTGAAAATCATTTTATCTATTCTTCCACCTTATAAGTACATTTTTTCCTACTGTTTCATACCTCACAACAGCACTTTTATATTCATTACTTTACTTATCTATAATTAAGATTCTTCTGAATCATGAAGGTTTAAAAAGATTTTTCAGTTGACTCTTAAATTCATCAAGTAAAGAGGCCCTCTTGCTTCATTTCTTTTAATTAAACTAGCCTGGAGACAGAAATAAGCAATTCAAAGTCTCTACTGGGAACTGTCTTCCATTTATTACCGTATCACTTGCTCCTATTTATTGCCTCCAAATAACTATCTAGTTTCATTCCATTGAACACTTGAACAAGGAAAAAGAGGAGAGACATGAAGAGTTGCAATTGTTGTACTACTACTTCCTGTTGTAGAATTACGTCACTTTGAATCTTATTCCATTTTAGGATATTTCTCTTCCAAAGTCTTGACCAATGATAGAACAACTTCTGTTCCACCATTCCTTAACTTTCCTTCATTTATTTAGTTTACATTCTTCAAGAGCCAGTTACATTTCCTGTACCCTTCTTTTTCATGCCCTCAGGTACTGTTTTGCTGGGTAAAAATACTCTTATCTTTCTGTACAGATCAATTCTTCAGTCTTAAATAGTTCTTGTGGTTTTTCAAAGGTGCTCTGCACTTGCAGAACCATTTTGTGCTGCCCCCAAAGTTTCTCAAATAGAGATGAAAAAGGCTGTTGCCCTTCTCCTTATTCATTCTATGCACACTTCCACCTCCCTGTCACCCAAATGTCAGTTTTTATTATTCTAGTTTCCCTGTCAGCATCAAATTTCTATTCATTATCACTAACCCTAGTCTCTTGCAGCTTTTTCCTCTATCCTGACCTCTTCCTTAAAAGTTTGAAGTTATTTGAACTAAAAGCTATTTCTGACTATTGTTTCTCAAAGACAGCACAATTGTTCAAGACTAAACAGCACTGAATCCATGCTCTCTCTCTCTCTCTCTCTCTCTCTCTCTCTATATATATATATGTATGCTTGTACATATACCTGTCAGTCCTGAGAAAAAAGTCTTAGGAATTAAAAACAAATCACTTCTCTTAATCTTGGACATTAACACATAACTAAATTCCAGCTTTTGAAAATTGTAACTATATACATATATATACATACATATATATACACATACATACATACACACACATATATGTGTGTATATATATATATACACACATATACACACACACACATATATATGATTTTTGCACCAAGAGAGCTAATGGCATATGCTTGAGTGTTTTATCACACCAACATTTCTATGAGACAGCTGGTTCAGTCCTTTGGCTAACAGCACAGCCAAAATTATTGTTCCAGGCTGTTAATACAACTTTTTGTCTCAATAAGACCATAGCTGGTTATCACATGACTGCTGAGAAAACCACGCCTTCTGGGCAAAGCGTTAGCCTGTTGGCCTCACTAGGTCACGGAAACCTCACAGCACAACACGATACTGCCTCCTTTGGCTGTAATAGCAGGACATACTTCCTCGTAATTTTTCGCCTCCACTCCATGCTTCATGTCCAGGATCACGAGTTGGTCAGGTACCCGCCCTGTTCCTAAGAAAGAAATCAAAGGATATCATTGTGTGGAATATTTAAAATTCCGGGAAATCACCCACCCACCCTCCTTCTCCCTAACCCCTACCCTCTCAATAGAGGGAAACAGCCACAACTCCTCCCCCTACTCAGCTGCAGTAAATTCCTGGCTCTGGCTAAAATCACAAACATTCTGGACAAAGCCTCTATCTGTGTGGGGTGCCGGAAAGCAAAGAGAACATGCTGCTGGTAAAAATCTCTGAGCAGGCAGGACACAGGATACTGCAACTGGTACCACAGAGGAATAGAATAGGAATAGACAAAACACATTGGCTTATTAAAATCGTAAATACTACTCATAAGTCAAAAGAGTGTGAAAATAAGTGGCACAAAAATCAATAGGTAGTGGGCACCAATTTAGGCTGAAAAATGCACATTTCTACATCTGAAATGGTTGGCCTGTCAAATTTTGAGAGGTCATGCTCAATTAGGATTAATCCTAGCTAAGCTTGGATTTTCTTAATATAAACCTGAGTATTGAAAAGAACCTAGGTTTTATCTAATATTCCACTCTAATTCAAACATTCTGATCAATGTCAGACCTATTTAAATAGGTAAATAAAATGTTATAGGGCTATATAACTAAGCCCTTAAAAGAGTTAGAACAGCTCATGAAAAAAACTTTACAATAACAGTACAATTCTCAGGGATGTTTCTAAGAAAGCGAAATGTCTATTTGGGATAGTAGATCCAACAAAGCAATGTTCATATGAGAAAAGTTAATCTGATCAAAGGGAAATTGTAATCTTAAATCACCAAGTAGAAGAAAGGGAAAGACCCAAAGAAGCTAAAGGAAAATGGTTAACTCCAATCCCTTTAATTTACCTGACTATTATAAAATAAAATACTGCCTACATGAAATTAGAAGTTTTGGGAAATACAGTGTCACTTAAGGACAGGGGTTCCTGAGACCATAAGCCACAGAGAATGGTACTTTACCTTTTGTGGCCTGAGAGACACTGGAAGTTTTCTGAAATCCACTGAAGTGAATTCAGTAATAATTACTCATTGAGAACTCACTGGGTGCTTGAACTATGTTAGAGATTTTCATGGGGTATAATCTCTGCCTTTAAATTAATTCAATGGGGAGCCAAGACTACGTACACATAATAACCATGGTGAAAATGCAAAGGAATGTAAAATCTTAAGCCAAAACAACTGGTTCAGCGCTGGCTGTTTAGCTCAGCTATTTAGAGAATGCTGCTGGTAACATTCAGGTCCAGGGTTAGATCCCTGTACTGGCCAGCCATCAAAAAACAAACAAACAAAACTGGTTCAGATAACCCCAGCTACAAGCAATGGTAAGAGGAGGGAAGAGAGGGGCCGGCCTGTCGCTCACTTGGGAGAGAGTGGTGCTAACAACACCAAGTCAGGGTTAAGATTCCCTTACCAGTCATCTTTAAAAAAAAAAAAAAAAAAAA
>NW_007732776.1:67993-82895 GCF_000696425.1 Galeopterus variegatus
TTAGATTATGATTTACTTTAAAATGGGTACTGGCAGAACTTTCCAGATCTTAAAACTCTTACATACCAATTGCTCTTAAGTTTCTTCCACATAGGGAATTCTTCAATAATTCTTTTTCTACAACTGCTTTTTTACTCTCTATTTACTGTACATTCTCTGCAGAACTCCCACTTTTTCTTCTATTTCATTCAATTCCCCTTTCTCTTTGTTATATGTTAACAGTAGTTAACATGGGATGAATGGGAAGAGTTTTTTTTTTTTTTTTTTTTTTTAAAAGATGACCGGTAAGGGGATCTCAACCCTTGGCTTGGTGTTGTCAGCACCACGCTCAGCTAGTGAGCAAACCGGCCATCCCTATATAGGATCCGAACCCGCGGCCTTGGTGTTACCAGCACCGCACTCTACCGAGTGAGCCACGGGCCGGCCCGAATGGGAAGAGTTTAAGGATGATTTTTATGTTGTCTTTGCTTATTTATATTCTTCGCTGAACGTGTGAAGAGCAAGACAAAAGTTATTTAAACTAAAACTAGAAACTCCTGCTAATTAAGATAGAGACATTTAAAACTGAGTTTATATTTAAGGTACATAAAAATATGGTGATGGTCTTGCGACGACACAGCTAAATTTTCTTTCACCAGATGTACATTTTCTTACATTTGTAATATGTTGGCTACAGTTAATGGTGTGCCTGGCAGCTGCAGAACAGTTCACCTGGGTATAATAATTAACCAATGGTTAGTGCACTGAACTACCTACTACCTTTCCTAGGTGATTGCTCAAATGACAGGTGTTGCCATTAACCTAGGATATGCAGTTGGCCATACATATCTGTGGGTTCAGCATCCATGTAGTCAACCAACCATGGATTGAAAATATCTTTTAAAAAAATTCCATCTGTACTGAACATGCATAGACTTCTTTTTCCTTGTCATTATTACCTCAACAATACAATATAACAACTGTTTACATAGCATTTAAATTGTATTAGGTATTACAAAATCTAAAGAGGACTTAAAGTATATGGAAAGATGTGCATATATTATGACATTTTATATCAGGAGCATGAGCAGATTTTAGTATCTGAGGGAAGTCCTAGAACCAATTCCCCATGGATATCGAGGAATGACTGTATATCTGTTGACTGATTTCATAAAGAACTGCAGAGCAAAAAAATTCCCCAGGTAAAGACAGCAATACAAGAGATATATAACAAGCCGAACCTTAGTCTGTTTAACATCTTCCCTCCTGCTCTATGCTTTCCCCTCCAAAGCTTCCTGAATGAGATAGTAGAAAGGAAATGGCATGGTACTTTTCAGAGACAAATTATTTAAGGTTCCCTAAATAGAAACTTGCAAAAGGAACTGGAAGTGAAACTATGGCTGTGCCTCTGCCAGCTGAAAGTAGTATTTTTTAAAATTACTTTGAAGACAACTTCTTTTTTGTTGTTGTTAAACAACAATAGCCCAAAGGCCCAAAAGCTGAAAAAGGATGATGAAATTAAACCTGGTACTGAGGATGGCTTTTGTACATTATAGCCCCCAAACCTGTTCCAAATCACTTTCCAGTATTTATTTTTTATTGGTATAATCAACACATAATAGTCTCTTACTAAAAATTTAAGCTATACAGAAACAAAGAGAATAAAAACTAAAAGTCCACCTTCATAGTTACTCATCTACCACAAATCACCGCATTCCTTTTCCAAGGTAATGAGGGTTATGAACTTAGTGTTTATCTTTCCAGACCTTATTAGAAGATACACACTATTTATGCTTTTGCATATATGTAAATGTACACAGAAGAATATAGTTTAAAATATATTTATAAATGGGATCATACTGTACACATTTTTCTATGGCTTGCCTTTTTTTTTCATTTAATAAGATCTTTCCAAAAACATTAACACTTGTACATTTGTCTAACTCTTCTTAACTGCTGCAAAGAATTCCACATTGCTAGTAATCCACATTCTTTATTTAATCGTTCAACTCCCCAACCCCTTTTGTAGTATAGGGGCTACCCCAGACTCTTACACTTCTATTTATAATCAAATAGGCCAATTCCTGTCTTCCAAGTAGACTTTATTTCCTCAACGAAATCTCTACTGAATATCATCCTTCATTTAGGAAATCGTTTTCAGACTTTCACTAGTGGGATGAAGGTCTCATTTCCTAAGAAACGTCTTTCCCTAATAACTACCTTTCCTCTTGGTATTAATTTAAGACCTATAAAACTTAAAAGAAATCCCAAGTAACTATAAAACAATATTGAAAACTAACTTGCCATTTCAACCACCTAACACATCATGAATACTCAATGGTAAATGACAAACACGGATATATTTCTGTTTAATCTAAACCTAGAAATCAAAATAATATTTGGAGGGAATCAAGAAACAAATCTGTTCAAACAACTATCCTGAGTGACTTAGTTATTAAATGGTATTAAGAAAATTTTCAAAAAAAAAAAAAAAAAAAGAAGAAAAGAAAAGTAATTCTGCCTTCCTGCATGTAAGAACACACCAGTCTGCAACCCAGAGGAGGTCTTCACCAGAACCTGACCATGCTTGCACCCTGATCTTAGACTTCCTAGCTTCCGGAACTACAAGAAATAAATTTGTTATTTAAAAAAAAGAAAAGAAAAGAAAACTAAAAGTAATTCTGTGCAGGAAAAAAAGAGAAGAGATAAAGAAGAAAATTTATAACAATAAAAATATTTGGTTGTAAAAGGAAACCATTATACTGAACTAAAAATTGACAAGTAAATCAAGAAGGCCTAAAAGAATAGTAACTGAAATATGGGGACGGAAAGGAAAGAAGGACATAAGCACAAATCAAGTTAAGAAGTCAGTGGAAAAAAACTTTTCATTGCGAGAAGAATATAGAATCAGAGATAGACTTTCATGACTAGATAGCTTAAAATGTAAAAAGTTTTAGTTTTTAAAAAAATTTTTAAGACCCTAGCAATGTTTTTTTTTTTTTTTTGAGTGTTTACTATGTGCAACTCACTAAGATAAATTACAATCTTAAACTCACAATCTGGTGGAGAGGCTCACATATAAAGTTACAACCACAATATAAAGCATTATGCATTAACTTCTACAACAAAGATACACATTAAAAGCAGAATGGAAAGAAAGTAGTGAGAAATTAATTCTAGTTGGCAGGATAAAGGAAAGCTTAACAGGAAGTGGGTGAGTTGGGTCTCACAAATTGGGCAGGATTTTGAAAGGGATGAGAAGGACGTTCAAGGCTGCGGGGAACCTGTAAACCAAAACACAAAGGGAGGAAAGTACAGGTCATGCTTAGGAGACTATAGTCCAGACGTAAGTTGTCTGATGTTCTAGAAGCTAGAATAGAGTATGTGTGTACATGTGTGTACACACATATGCACCAACACACTTGTGTGTTTGGGGGAGGGTGGTGGATAATATCAAATAAAAGGCTCAAAAGTTAGGCTGAAGGGCCGAGCCCGTGGTGCACTCGGGAGAGTGCGGCGCTGGGAGCACAGCAGCACTCCCGCCGTGGGCTCGGATCCTATATAGCGATGACCGGTGCGCTCACAGCGCTCACTGGCTGAGCCCGGTGCAGCCGGTCTCAAAAAAGACAAAAAAAAAAAAGTTAGGCTGAAGGGCCGAGCCCGTGGTGCACTCGGGAGAGTGCGGCGCTGGGAGCACAGCAGCACTCCCGCCGTGGGCTCGGATCCTATATAGCGATGACCGGTGCGCTCACAGCGCTCACTGGCTGAGCCCGGTGCAGCCGGTCTCAAAAAAGACAAAAAAAAAAAAGTTAGGCTGAAGGGCCGAGCCCGTGGTGCACTCGGGAGAGTGCGGCGCTGGGAGCACAGCAGCACTCCCGCCGTGGGCTCGGATCCTATATAGCGATGACCGGTGCGCTCACAGCGCTCACTGGCTGAGCCCGGTGCAGCCGGTCTCAAAAAAGACAAAAAAAAAAAAAGTTAGGCTGAAGCTAAACTGGGGAAAGGGATGAAAAAGGTAGTATAATAAATTAGACCTATTAATATATGCTCAGATTATGGTATGGTATGTATTTTGTATCTTGTAATCTCATAACCTATAAGGTAAATATTACTATCCTTAAATTTTTCAGATAAGTTAACTATGCTTGAAGATGTTAAATAGTTTGCCAAAATCTCACAGCTTGGTGAGGCTGCGATTGAAATCCAAGTCTATCTAATTTTATACTTCATTCTATAGGTACCAGACATTTCATGAAGAAAACCAGATGACTACACTAAGTTTTTCCTAAATCAAATGTGAAGTGAACAAGCTATACTAGGACACAAAGATTTGAATATGTTGTCTAGTTTACTAATAAACTTCCTAGGTTTCCCACTGCTATTATTCTAATTTTTGTAGGCAATAGAGTATAATTTTAAAACAAATTATGGTAAATATTCTCAACAAGACTCTCTTTACTTGTCCAGGACTAAGCATTCAATGAATATCATCAAGACTTTATATCAGTCAGTACAAAAAGCTAATAAAGAAAACCTCAGTATCAAAATCCTCACTGACTGTTGTTCTGATCTTCTAAACACATGATTTAATGTTCAGAGTATCTATAAGAATGCCAAATTGCACACGTTTCATGAAGACAGGCTGGTATTTTTCTAGTCTACTTCTCTCCTCTATGGCTGGAAGCATAAAGTGTGTTTTGCCAACAGCTTGAGAATAAGTCTACATGACAATGTATACCATAGCTTCTCCACTAGGAGGTGGCATTTCTGTGGAAGGCTGCATGGAGCTGTTAAATACTCAAATGATGTTAGAGCTACAAGGGACTAATTTACAATGAGCCCCTCACTTTACAAATGAGGAAACTAAAGATTCCATTAAGTTACTCAGCCCTTTGAATGGCAGATCAAGATTAGTAACACCATGGTCTCTTGACTCCTACCCAGGATCCTCAGAGCATCTATTCAGTACCCAAACTGCAAAGCTATGCTGTAAAATGCGAGAACAGAATCCCTGACTTCCAAAAGCATACATGCTCACTGTATCCAAATCCTACCCGTCTCTCAAGCCTTAACCGTGAAGTGGCCTTCAAGCACTCATGTCCATGCTGACTCCCTTTTCCCTAAAGCCCTGCACCACTTAGACTGCGCCAAACAATTAACACTCAATCATACACTGTCATATTCAGACTGTTTTGATTTTTATTTCTTTCCCCATATTAGTTTGGCCCCTGAACTCAAGGAAATTAAAACAATGTATAGTTTGTATAGTCCCAAATACCTGATACACAGTAAACACCTGTAACTGACCTGTTATGTCCATTCTATGCCTTCTTCAAAGGAGCCAACTTTCTCATAGTAGATAAGTGCTGCTGGTCTCCTGAAGCAAGTGCTTCCTGTATGCTAAGCACTCTGCATCTATTTTCACTCAGTATTCATTTTCATGAAGCCCACTGCCTAGGAGAAAGCCCTCCCTATCACAGTATCTATCACTCTCATCTGTAGTCATAGGTACTGTTTGGAAAAGTGAAAAGCTATAAAGCCTTTCCTTGTGTATCTATAACATGTCCAAAATATCAGTAAAATTAAACTCTTCTTAAATTATATCCAAATCTTCTATTCTAATGATGATTTGAATCTAAAGAGGTCACAGAGTTTATATGTAACTGTACCAAGGAAAGGTGTTAACTCTGACAAACTCCTTCTTAAAACATAGGTGTTAATCCAGACTCTAGAGAAGCTCTAGATTCTTTTCTTTGGTGGAGCATGGAGATCAAGAGAAGCTTCTTGTGGCAAGCCAAATTCAGTCAAATTAATTTGCAGTCTTTACACCCCCCACTAGAGCCTCCACAAACTCCAGAAGCACAGCAATAAATGTGAAGACCAGTCAGTCTAATGCAATCAAGACAAAGAGGACAGATCTACATCCAAGGACAAATCTACTCGCACCTGAGGGTGGGGGCAATATGAACCACAGGCCTATTTACAGTTTAAAAGGTCAACAGGATGCCCCCCAAAAAGTCCTGGTAATACTGCCAATTTTAGGCTAAATGAAACTTAGAAAGATCCTAATTACTCTGTTATGGCCATTTGGCAGTTTCCAGAACAGGTAGGAGAAAAGAGCTAAAATCTACTGAACTGACCAATCATGTATCAGGTGCCTTACTAGTGTTATTTTATTTAACTTATGTTAAGAAAGGGATTTTTTTAATCTGGTATATAGGATCAGAGTTCCTCCTTCCTGAGGGCATTCACAGAAACAGAACTTTTGGAAAGTCTTCAGCTGTTGCTCCTACCAGCGTAACTGTGTTTTTGGTGTACCTGTTGATAGCAAATTACAGACTAATAAAACCCCTAGGAAAAACAGGATTTTACTCATGTTGAAAATGCTGACATCCACAAGAAGGGACATATACTCCAGGAGTTAGAGAATATGTCAGATAGCGCCTTCTTTGTGGGACAGTAATTGCCTTTATTCTCCCAACTGCACAATCAGACAGTAAGTCCCTCCTAACAATTGCTCTAGTTCAGACCACAAACTAAAAAGAAATGGCTCAATTCACATACTGAATGTACAAAATGCCCCTTTTGAAGAGCAAAAGCAAGACAGTGGTCAGAGGTCCTTAAAATTGAACACAACTACTTTTTCAAAGAAACCAAAGAAAGAAAGAAAGAAAGAAAGAAAGAAAGAAAGAAATAGGAGGAGGGGAAGAGTTTGGATAAGGGGCATAAAGAATAAGTATGATTTGTAACAATGAATATGCTAATAAAAAAAGAAAGTAAAACAGAAAGAAAAAACTATAAAAACAAATGCCAATAAATAAATAAAATATGACATATGAAATCAAAAGTGCTTTATTTCTGAGGATGTAAGCATTCTTTCTCTTTAAATTCAAGCTATAAGACTTTATGCTTCTTCATGATATGGCAAGCATTCTGTCTTCTAAGTACTATCATCTTACATTTGTCTTGTGTTTACACAGCAATTTCATATGCGTTAACTCATTAAAATCCTGCATAACAATTTAGGTAGGTAGTATGATACTCTGCCCAGCTATTAAGACACTAATTACTATTGATTTTATAGGACTGTATGGGATTTCAGAACTATGAGTCCACAAATACAAGGGAGAGATGTGTTAGATGTGAAGAAAATGAAAGAAATGTGCCACCTTCCTGAATCTTAATATTGATGCCAAATGGTTCTCTGGAGCTTCTAGAGATAAAGGATCTCCATTATCTCAAGGGCCTGAAATTAAATGCCTCAAAAACTCTGCATATGCTCAGTGCTCTCTGGTAATTAATGGGAACAAAGTGCTTCTATTATCCATGTCACAGGCATTAGCCCAGAGACAACTAAATTATTTCTAAGCAAGGCTACAGGCTGAGAAAAGGGCTAGGTTTTAGCCTGTGTCATGACCACTCCTCCTCTGCCTCAATCTGCTGTTTGTGGGGGGAGTCGTTAAAAAAAAGTAGTCAGTTCAGATACACTTACTGGCCAAAGGTCAAAAAAAAAATAGCGGGGAGGAGTTTTTTGTTAAGAAGCAGAAACGTACAGCTGTGTTGTAACCATGTGCGTAAAGAAAGGCTTAGGACGTGCCAGACATCTGAAGCAGGAAACACTGTGGTTTCCTTTCTGCTAGGGATTCCCCTTTGGGTTAGGCAAAAGGTCAGGAAAGATAAAGCCCCTTTCCCAATGTCAATAAAGCCCAAGGATGATGGAAATTCTGGGAATTATAGGGGTTCAAAAATGCTATACGACAATGGTACTCAAATAATTCTTTATGTAAACCCACAATAATGTCATCTGTTTTTGAGGGCAACAGGCCATGTCTAATGTCTAATAGGACATCAGGGGCTAGCCACTTAACTTACTTGGTTAAGGCATGGTGCTGATAAAACCAAGATCAAAGGCTCAGATCACTGTACTGGCCAGCTGCCAAAAGTAATAATAATAGGGCATCAGGTGTCCTGTTATTTAATAAATACCCCTTAATGATAGCCATCATGCTGAAGGAAAAAGTTACAACAGGTAAAATTACACAGAGAACAAATTCAGTGAGTGCTTGCTTACAGAATGGTCCCTAATTGGGGAACAGCAGCAGTAACCACAAACTGAAAATCATTTTATCTATTCTTCCACCTTATAAGTACATTTTTTCCTACTGTTTCATACCTCACAACAGCACTTTTATATTCATTACTTTACTTATCTATAATTAAGATTCTTCTGAATCATGAAGGTTTAAAAAGATTTTTCAGTTGACTCTTAAATTCATCAAGTAAAGAGGCCCTCTTGCTTCATTTCTTTTAATTAAACTAGCCTGGAGACAGAAATAAGCAATTCAAAGTCTCTACTGGGAACTGTCTTCCATTTATTACCGTATCACTTGCTCCTATTTATTGCCTCCAAATAACTATCTAGTTTCATTCCATTGAACACTTGAACAAGGAAAAAGAGGAGAGACATGAAGAGTTGCAATTGTTGTACTACTACTTCCTGTTGTAGAATTACGTCACTTTGAATCTTATTCCATTTTAGGATATTTCTCTTCCAAAGTCTTGACCAATGATAGAACAACTTCTGTTCCACCATTCCTTAACTTTCCTTCATTTATTTAGTTTACATTCTTCAAGAGCCAGTTACATTTCCTGTACCCTTCTTTTTCATGCCCTCAGGTACTGTTTTGCTGGGTAAAAATACTCTTATCTTTCTGTACAGATCAATTCTTCAGTCTTAAATAGTTCTTGTGGTTTTTCAAAGGTGCTCTGCACTTGCAGAACCATTTTGTGCTGCCCCCAAAGTTTCTCAAATAGAGATGAAAAAGGCTGTTGCCCTTCTCCTTATTCATTCTATGCACACTTCCACCTCCCTGTCACCCAAATGTCAGTTTTTATTATTCTAGTTTCCCTGTCAGCATCAAATTTCTATTCATTATCACTAACCCTAGTCTCTTGCAGCTTTTTCCTCTATCCTGACCTCTTCCTTAAAAGTTTGAAGTTATTTGAACTAAAAGCTATTTCTGACTATTGTTTCTCAAAGACAGCACAATTGTTCAAGACTAAACAGCACTGAATCCATGCTCTCTCTCTCTCTCTCTCTCTCTCTCTCTCTATATATATATATGTATGCTTGTACATATACCTGTCAGTCCTGAGAAAAAAGTCTTAGGAATTAAAAACAAATCACTTCTCTTAATCTTGGACATTAACACATAACTAAATTCCAGCTTTTGAAAATTGTAACTATATACATATATATACACATACATATATATACACATACATACATACACACACATATATGTGTGTATATATATATATACACACATATACACACACACACATATATATGATTTTTGCACCAAGAGAGCTAATGGCATATGCTTGAGTGTTTTATCACACCAACATTTCTATGAGACAGCTGGTTCAGTCCTTTGGCTAACAGCACAGCCAAAATTATTGTTCCAGGCTGTTAATACAACTTTTTGTCTCAATAAGACCATAGCTGGTTATCACATGACTGCTGAGAAAACCACGCCTTCTGGGCAAAGCGTTAGCCTGTTGGCCTCACTAGGTCACGGAAACCTCACAGCACAACACGATACTGCCTCCTTTGGCTGTAATAGCAGGACATACTTCCTCGTAATTTTTCGCCTCCACTCCATGCTTCATGTCCAGGATCACGAGTTGGTCAGGTACCCGCCCTGTTCCTAAGAAAGAAATCAAAGGATATCATTGTGTGGAATATTTAAAATTCCGGGAAATCACCCACCCACCCTCCTTCTCCCTAACCCCTACCCTCTCAATAGAGGGAAACAGCCACAACTCCTCCCCCTACTCAGCTGCAGTAAATTCCTGGCTCTGGCTAAAATCACAAACATTCTGGACAAAGCCTCTATCTGTGTGGGGTGCCGGAAAGCAAAGAGAACATGCTGCTGGTAAAAATCTCTGAGCAGGCAGGACACAGGATACTGCAACTGGTACCACAGAGGAATAGAATAGGAATAGACAAAACACATTGGCTTATTAAAATCGTAAATACTACTCATAAGTCAAAAGAGTGTGAAAATAAGTGGCACAAAAATCAATAGGTAGTGGGCACCAATTTAGGCTGAAAAATGCACATTTCTACATCTGAAATGGTTGGCCTGTCAAATTTTGAGAGGTCATGCTCAATTAGGATTAATCCTAGCTAAGCTTGGATTTTCTTAATATAAACCTGAGTATTGAAAAGAACCTAGGTTTTATCTAATATTCCACTCTAATTCAAACATTCTGATCAATGTCAGACCTATTTAAATAGGTAAATAAAATGTTATAGGGCTATATAACTAAGCCCTTAAAAGAGTTAGAACAGCTCATGAAAAAAACTTTACAATAACAGTACAATTCTCAGGGATGTTTCTAAGAAAGCGAAATGTCTATTTGGGATAGTAGATCCAACAAAGCAATGTTCATATGAGAAAAGTTAATCTGATCAAAGGGAAATTGTAATCTTAAATCACCAAGTAGAAGAAAGGGAAAGACCCAAAGAAGCTAAAGGAAAATGGTTAACTCCAATCCCTTTAATTTACCTGACTATTATAAAATAAAATACTGCCTACATGAAATTAGAAGTTTTGGGAAATACAGTGTCACTTAAGGACAGGGGTTCCTGAGACCATAAGCCACAGAGAATGGTACTTTACCTTTTGTGGCCTGAGAGACACTGGAAGTTTTCTGAAATCCACTGAAGTGAATTCAGTAATAATTACTCATTGAGAACTCACTGGGTGCTTGAACTATGTTAGAGATTTTCATGGGGTATAATCTCTGCCTTTAAATTAATTCAATGGGGAGCCAAGACTACGTACACATAATAACCATGGTGAAAATGCAAAGGAATGTAAAATCTTAAGCCAAAACAACTGGTTCAGCGCTGGCTGTTTAGCTCAGCTATTTAGAGAATGCTGCTGGTAACATTCAGGTCCAGGGTTAGATCCCTGTACTGGCCAGCCATCAAAAAACAAACAAACAAAACTGGTTCAGATAACCCCAGCTACAAGCAATGGTAAGAGGAGGGAAGAGAGGGGCCGGCCTGTCGCTCACTTGGGAGAGAGTGGTGCTAACAACACCAAGTCAGGGTTAAGATTCCCTTACCAGTCATCTTTAAAAAAAAAAAAAAAAAAAGGAGGGAAGAGATGGGTTGTGGGATAGACTTCACTAGAGAGGGAGCACCTGAAGGCAGTACTTGGACAAAGCATTCTAGGCAGTAGGCAAAGCATGGACAAAGAGATAATAAAATAAGAATGTCATGTTTAAAATACAGTAAAGAACTTCTTTTGGACAGACTAGAAAGGTAATTGGAAAGCAAGAGAAATAAGACTGCATAAGTAAAGTTAAGAACTAAGACAAGTCACAGATGCCTTCTGAGCATTAAACCAACAAGTCACCAACCAAAAAACCAAAATGTTGCACCGAGTAGTCTCTTCTCCCAAATCCCACATGTAACTCTGTTTATGACATTGCCCAGAGGAGATGTAATGCAAACTTTTGCTTCTCCTTTTTCATTTAAAAGATGTGAAACCCAAGCAGCTCACAGTCCCACCTAGTCAAAATTATCAATATAACCTCTTCCTAACAAGAGTCTTCTGACTATCTCCCTGTTTGTCACAGCACAGTGTAAGCCAAGTGAAACCATAAAACCACAGACCTCTGGCTGGTCACAGTCCAGATTATAGTCTCTTCCGAAGAACAGTTCAGCCTATCCCCTTAGGTGATATCACAGCCCTAAAGGGTCTCCTTTGTAAAAGATACTTTAGTAATTTCTCTCTATGCATTCCCTGGCAAACAGACAATCCTTTTTTTTTTTTTAAGACTTAATTTTGTTAGGTTTTAGGTTCACAGCAAAACTGAGAAGAAGGTACAGAGATTTTCCATATACCCTTTACTCCCACACATTCATAGTCTCCCCCATTACCAACATCTCCCACCAGAGCAGTACGTTTGTTATAAATGATGAACCTACACTAACACATCATTATCACCCAAAGTCCACAGTTTACATTAGGTTTCACTCTTGGTGTATATTCCAAATGTAATGTTGGGACAAATGTATAATGACATGTAGCCACCATTATAGTATCATACTGAGTATTTTCACTGCCCTAAAAATCCTCTGTGCTCCACCTATTCAATCTTTTACTCGCCTAGACAATCTTTTAAAAGGTGCTCCAAAAACTAAAGGGTATCGGGTTTCCATATCAGAATAAACAAAGAACACAAATGAAACTAGAAACTGAGTGCTGATTATATAGCAGAGGACACTACAGAGTTGGAGAAGATGTGTACTTAATTCAGGGAAAATATTCTGATTACTTACCCTTGCTTTCAAAACATACTTCAAACATATCATAGTCTTCAGTGGTAAAGGCAAATTTCCCCTTGGTTGCATCTTCCTTGGAATACAGAATATGGCCAGCAGAATCTGTGATCTAAAATTAAAAAGTAAGAAGTGGCAGCAAATAACACTCAGAAAGGGAGCTTATAGAAACTGGGGAGACAGAAAGAGACACTATCTGTAAAAGACTGTTGATAAATATTATGATGACTATGTTCCAACTGTCCCCAAAGGCAGAAACTGGATTAGAAGATGAAATCCAAACACAGAAAATTTCATTAATTCAAACAGCCTAACTACACTGCAGGCTAAAATCTGTTACCGCTATAGTATGTCTTACCATACCAAAAAGTTGATCCAACCAATGTTCCAAGTTACATAAATTGGGCTTATTGACAAAAACTCACTTTATAGAATGTAGACTTAGTATCATTACCTATAGAGAGACATGTCACAGAAATTGAAGTGAACAATTACCAAAAGAGTAATACAAAAGGAGAAAGTTACATAAAAACAGATTACTTCTATAAAAAAATCTTGATGGGGCAGGGGTAAGGGTGTAGAATGGAATTAGGACATCTGACCTAAGGACAGAAGGAAAAGACGGCATGCATAGAGAAAAAAAATCTGGGAGTTCTATTCCTGCAAATTTCATGTTAATTATGTCAATGGCTACACATGGTGGGAACAAGACTCAGGGGATAAATAAGAAGATTCTCTTAAAAAAGATATCTTTGGGGGCCGGCCCGGTGGCTCACTCGGTAGAGTGCGGTGCTGATAACACCAAGGCCCCGGGTTCGGATCCCATATGGGGATGGCCGGTTCGCTCACTGGCTGGGCGTGGTGCTGGCAGCACCAAGTCAAGGGTTAAGATCCCCTTACCGGTCATCTTTTAAAAAAAAAAATAAATAAATAAAAATAAAAATAAAGATATCTTTGGGGGCCGGCCCGGTGGCTCACTCGGTAGAGTGCGGTGCTGATAACACCAAGGCCCCGGGTTCGGATCCCATATGGGGATGGCCGGTTCGCTCACTGGCTGGGCGTGGTGCTGGCAGCACCAAGTCAAGGGTTAAGATCCCCTTACCGGTCATCTTTTAAAAAAAAAAAAAAAAAAAAAAAGATATCTTTGGATTCTACAAATGATTATTCCTTTCTGCTAAGTCCTTAGCTTTAGTTCTCCAAACTTAAACTGCTCCATTAGATGAAGGGCCATACATTGGTTAAGTGAATGGCTACATATGAAGTAAGAGAATGACATAGTAATTTAAGAAATCAAATCCCAGGCTTCTTCTCCAGA
Source organism: Galeopterus variegatus (assembly GCF_000696425.1). Lineage (NCBI taxonomy): Eukaryota > Metazoa > Chordata > Mammalia > Dermoptera > Cynocephalidae > Galeopterus > Galeopterus variegatus. The sequence goes on from NW_007732776.1 coordinate 81,649, forward strand.
GTACATGGCTGTCCAGAAGGCACATTTCATCACCTACGACATGAAGCTACTTTGCAATGTGGAACACAAAAGTAGTGGTTTCATTATATTAAACTGGATGTTCTAATGCTTTGTTAAAACTGGATTCTTTTAATAGGTGAACTTTTACAAGAAAAATTGAGTAGCACACATTTAAATTCAAATATTTAAAAGCACTTTATAACAACAGTCATCTCTGAGTAGTGAGATTTTTTCTTTATACTTTATTTTCGTTCAATTTTCTACAAAGGAATACAACACTTATGGTCAAAAATAATAAGAAAGCTATTTTGTTTTGAAAAAACCATTATAACTAAAGAAAAGTGATCAATACTAGAAAAACTTGAAACAATGGGTTAAGAAAAAAGATTTTATGCGGGCTAGCCAGTTAGCTCAGTTGGTTAGAGCAAAGTGTTATAACACCAAGGTCAAGGGTTCAGATCCCCATAACAGCCAGCTGCCAAAAAAAAAGTTTTCTGGCACAATTTCCAAATTCCCTAATAATAACAGCAGTTAATGTTAATCAAGTGTCTTCTGCCATCCAACATCATTCATTAATTTGTCAAGCATTTATGATACTTAGATCTGTACTGGTCACTGGGGATACAAAGACGAGTAAGATAGTTCCTGTCTTCAAAGTGCTTAAGAGTCTAAATGAGGAGGAGCGTAAGAAATGAGACAGCTTCATTCTGGTTTTGGTTTGCATTTCCCTGATGATTAGTGATGTTGAGCACCTTTCATATATCAGTTTACCATTTGTATGAGGTGATGGGATATGTTAATTAGCTTTATTATCTTAATCATTTTACCATGTACACATATATCATATTGTATACCTTGAATATATACAATTTTTATTTGTTATTTATACCTCAATAAAGCTTTAAAAAGAAGAAAAAAAGGAGACAGTTTCACTGCAATTGAAAAGTGTGTGACTAGGGCCGGCCCGTGGCTCACTCGGGAGAGTGTGGTGTTGATAACACCAAGGCCCCGGGTTCGGATCCCATATAGGGATGGCCGGTTCGCTCACTGGCTGAGCGTGGTGCCAACAACACCAAGTCAAGGGTTAAGATCCCCTTACTGGGGCCGGCCTGGTGGCGCACTGGATAGTGCGCCGCTTGGGAAGCACAGCGGCGCTCCCGCCCGAGGGTTCGGATCCCACATACAGACCGGTTCCCGCTCACTGGCTGAGCGAGGCGCGGGAGCAACACCGAGGGTTGCGATCCCGT
>NW_007732776.1:83341-88899 GCF_000696425.1 Galeopterus variegatus
GAAAAAAAAAAAAAAAAAAAAAAAAAAAAAAAAAAAAAGGTCCCCTTACCGGTTATTTTTAAAAAAAAAAAAAAAAAAAAAAAAGTGCGTGACTAGAGGTATGCACAGGTGCCACAACATTATGGAGGGCCAGGGAGAGTATCTGGGCAATACATGAGCTGCTGAGTCCTGAAGGAGGACTATCAATCAAGGAAAGCATAGGGGTAAAGACATTTAGTGTAAAAAAGATAGCAAAGGGTTAGGGTACAGAAAAATAAAAAACGTGGTATCATCATAATAATACTAATAGCTAATATTTAGTGAACACTTATTAAGTGTCAAGTACCGTATCAAGTGCTTTATATGCATTTTAAATTTAATCCTCACGGGCCGGCCCGTGGCTCACTCGGTAGAGTGCGGTGCTGATAACACCAAGGCCCCGGGTTCGGATCCCATATAGGGATGGCCGGTTAGCTCACTGGCTGAGCGTGGTGCTGACAACACCAAGTCAAGGGTTAAGATCCCCTTACCAGTCATCTTTAAAAAAAAAAAAAAAATTATTTCTCCCATGTTCCGCAGGACAAAACTGAGGCACAGAGAGGTTAAGTGGCTGGTAAGGTACTCGCCAAATCATGTAGAACTCTAACACCGCGCTGAGAGGCAATACGGAATGGAAAATACAGAATGGAAATAGAGAGTGATATGATTCGATTTGCAAAGATGAATCTGACAGTACTGTGAAGTTGACTAAAGAGGGACAACTCTAGAGATAAGGAGATGGGTTAGATGAGGGCCTTGGATATGGACAGAAGGGGACAGATTTGAGGAATTTTAAGGAGGTAGAGCCTATAGGACAAGGCCAAAAGTAAACATCCTCAGGGATCAAATAAGAAACATACTGAATCTAAGAGGCCAGCATAAGTCACATGGAGTGGTGGACACTGGCAAACTAGAGAAGAGGACCCATCTCAAGGGAGAAGCCAATGACTGCCCTGGGTACTCCAGGTTTTCAGATATCCAATTTTCAAGAGAAGCTAAACATTTTAACTTTTATTTGACATCTCCTAATATTTAAATCCTCACAACCAGTCCCAACATTTGAAAAACCATCTCAAGTCCAAACAAAGTTCTTCTGGGCCACCAATTTCGACCCCTGCACAGGACAGAAAGAAAGCTGACTAAAATCACATAGAAAAACTGCTGGGCAGAACTGAGGTTTCAGCTGAGATCATGGACCACAAATTTCTAGTGGCAAAACCTAGCAGCTGGGATGCAGAAGCAAAGAAAAGGCACGTGTATTAACTGATCTAAGCTTGGGGTTCCACAACTGGATGGTTTGGAAGGATAAAGGAATTAAGAAATCATGCTATATACTCTACAAACTTAATCTTTTTTTTTTTCCTTTTTGTCTTTTTCCGTGTCCGGCAACGGATCGCAACCCTCAGTGTCGCGCCCGTACCGGACTGGGACCAGCAACGGGATCGCAACCCTCGGTGTTGCTCCCGCGCCTCGCTCAGCCAGTGAGCGGGAACCGGTCTGTATGTAGGATCCGAACCCTCGGCGGGAGCGCCGCCGCGCTTCCCAAGCAGCGCACTGTAGCAGTGCGCCACCGGGCCGGCCCTACAAACTTAATCTTTTTTTTTTTCCTTTTTGTCTTTTTCCGTGTCCGGCAACGGATCGCAACCCTCAGTGTCGCGCCCGTACCGGACTGGGACCAGCAACGGGATCGCAACCCTCGGTGTTGCTCCCGCGCCTCGCTCAGCCAGTGAGCGGGAACCGGTCTGTATGTAGGATCCGAACCCTCGGCGGGAGCGCCGCCGCGCTTCCCAAGCAGCGCACTGTAGCAGTGCGCCACCGGGCCGGCCCTACAAACTTAATCTTTTTTTTTTTCCTTTTTGTCTTTTTCCGTGTCCGGCAACGGATCGCAACCCTCAGTGTCGCGCCCGTACCGGACTGGGACCAGCAACGGGATCGCAACCCTCGGTGTTGCTCCCGCGCCTCGCTCAGCCAGTGAGCGGGAACCGGTCTGTATGTAGGATCCGAACCCTCGGCGGGAGCGCCGCCGCGCTTCCCAAGCAGCGCACTGTAGCAGTGCGCCACCGGGCCGGCCCTACAAACTTAATCTTTAATCCTCTCAATAATCTCATGGAGGCCAATCTTATTAGCCCCATTTTACTGATGAGGAAACTTAGTAACTTGCCCATTATCACAGTTAAAAAATTGTTATGTGGATTTGAAAAAGTCTAAAACCCATGCTCTTTCCACATTCCATGTTACCTTCTCCCAAAAGGAATGTCTGAAAGAAGTAGAATGCAGATTAGTCAAGAAAGACTTAACAGAATCTTTGGATTCTTGGGATCAGTGCAAATCAGAGAGCCCAGAGTCCTCTCAAATGGGACACAGCACTGTTCAGTCTGCATTCTCCACATTAGAATATCAGCAGGCAGCCACAAGGTAAAGACCTTGAAGTCAGCAATAGCTAAAAAATCTGCAAGGGAAAATTTAGCCCTAAAGATTCCTAAAGCCTCTTGTTCATGTGATACTTTTACTGAATCACCAACTAAAAGAAAAAGCATAAAAATGGAATACTTTAGAATCTCAGATACACAAATAAGGCAAAAAGGTCTAGGAACTAATAAAATCCCAAAGTTATGTATAGTCACCAGTGTGGTGCCACTCTGCCTTTCTTCAGAATCAGTTCAGACTCTCAGATATTCACTTACACTCTCCCTAGCCCCCAAAGCCCAATGACAAGTCTTAAAAGCAAAGAGGAAGTTCAAAAAAATAGATGGCAGGAATAACAGATTTTCACATTCCAAGCTGGTCTGAAAACCTAATTTGGATTTGGCTTCTATGAATAAAGCTGCAGACAACATAAAACTTCTCCAAGGCAAATTCAGGTAAAATAAGTTTCCAGATTTGCTCACCACACTAGTTTAATTCTTAAGGGAGAAGATAAGAATTACAGGTTACTAGGAATGTTTAAATGTAAGTGAAACCAGTAGAGGACAGCAGAAAATAAGCATTAAGCTTAGAGCACGGAACAGTTATGAACGATTTTGTCATTTCCACACACAGGCAAGGAAAGAAACCAGTTACCGGCCTAGGACAACCCAGTTAAACAGGGCTTACAAGATTTAGCACACATTTGCCCAATCACCTTACTTCCTGGAAGAACAGATTATAATCTCTTTATTTTCTATGATATTAAAAATATCATTCAAAAATTTTTAAAATTTAGGGCTGCCCAGTTAGTTCAGTTGTTTAGAGTGCAGCCTTATAACACCAAGGTATCGGGTTCATATCCCTATACTGGCCAGCCACCAAAAAAAAAGAAAGTTGATTTAAAAATTTTTTAATTTAAGGGCCGGCCTATGGCTCACTTGGGAGAGTGTGGTGCTGATAACACCAAGGCCACGTGTTCAGATCCCTATAATGGGGATGGCTGGTTGGCTCACTTGGGAGAGCATGGTGTTGATAACACCAAGTCAAGGGTTAAGATCCCCTAAAAAAAAAAAAGAATTTTTTTTTTTTTAATTTAAGGAGAGGAGTCTCTCTAGATTATAAAGGGGCTTAAATGCGGATCATAAAACGTTTATTAAGGCATTGGTAAAAATCCATTGTTGAATACTTTGCAAAATGAACTAAGAAGTCTGCTATGTTCTTCTGAAAGATTCCAGAACAATCCACACTTTCAACTGGTATTCAGAAGGGGTGAAAACTGTTTAAATTGTCCTCTCCCATGTTGTACTGAGAACTGCAATCATGGAAGAACAACGTGCTTTGGTTCTATGACATCAAAAAAATTATTGAAGATTCATTCTAGGGCAAGGACTCAAATGCATCACAAGAAGCTGAAGGCAGAGGACCTACCACTGCAGTCTGTAACTTTCATCAGCATGAAAATTTTACCTCCCAGAAATAGTGTATGATAATGCTTGCAAGTCTCTCAGGGACTCCACATTTCTATACTCCCTATAACCTTAAGCTGATGCAATATATGAACATACGTATCTGAATAGGTGGAAATCTGGGCAGACAACTTGACAACTGAACTTTCAGGTTGGGTTAACTCATAAGAAATGTTAGGCACTCTAAAAGGTCCTAGGATTTTTCTGAAAATCAGTAGAGTTTCCTATCTAGTTGATATAACTTTGCAGTTATTTAGGAACCAAGCCATTTAGTCTTATGGGGAGAAAACATCACACCCCCTAACCCCATTATCATTACATAAACCAGCAGGTAGCCAAAATTACGGAACAGGAAACTGGGCCAAGCTCAATGACTAACCAAAGCTGGCAAAGTCCAATAAGCTGAAATGATGGTTTTTAATTTCCTTTAATTAAAATGTTCTGATTACAGAGCACCTTAAAAGATTATCTGGTTTCTCAAGAATCCAGAGGTTTTATTTTTCTTTCTTAAATTCTACTACAGAACCACCTTGGTAATATGCTTAACAATTGCTACTTTCACCTCCTAAAATAGCAAGTATTTAAAGGATTTTTTTCCCTTTCAACAATAAAAATACTTATAATATCATTCATAAAGTTCTTTAATTAAACAAAGGTAACATCAAGCTATAAAATTTGCCCATATGACATCAAGGAATGGTAAGTAATAAAGATTTATTTCTAGATAACATCTTCAGAAGAAAAGAAAACTAAAGTTCACAGCTTAAGAAATAGAGAAAAAAGTGTTAATTGTATGCACAAAGTAGCTGATGTCAAGAATATGTGAATACTCACACTGAAACCGTCAAATAAGTGAGAAGACAGGGAACTGGGAAAATAAACTCATTTAGAATTGGATTGTCTTGGGCCATTCTAGCCAGTAGCTGGAAATATGTTCTTGCGCAGGTCATGATCCTGGAGCTTGCCTCCAATTCCCTTTACCAAATATCCAACATAATTCTCTGGCCTACTTCAAAGGGATCTTTAAGTATCTTAGGCCAATAAAGCAATTAGGAATAAAACAGAATAGAGTTCACCTGGAGGAAGAAATAAATAGGCATTATCAAGAAACCGATTTGAGCAAATGATATCTGCACAAAAATTTTGCCTCTTAAGTTTTCTGGCAGTATTAAAAGATTAAAAGAGAAACAAGATGGATTATACATCATTTGTTTTCTGAGGAGAGCTGACAAAATTTATCTCAGGGACAACTTTCCTGGAACTAAAAACGAATAATTTACCAAGGTCACGGGTTTGGATCCCTGTACCAACCAGCTACAAAAAAAAAAAAGGAAAAAAACAACGAATTATTTATCAGGAAGGTCCTTGTAAAAGAACTGTGACCAATATTAGTCTCATTTTCATCCATGGTCTTGCTAAAGTTACAAATATTGTTCAAATGGGTGCTTTTGGTGACCCTCCATAACAATGAATGGCCTGACCTAATGCAGAGGTGGGACCTAGGAACTAGATGAATGCTTGCATGCCCTGATTCTCTGCCCTTTAGCACTACCACTTTTTTTTTTTTTTTTTTTTAAAAAACTTACTGGTGAGGCCTCACCCTGCCTTAAAGAAAGCAAGATAACAAATTTACATTGTAAAGCCAAGCACTACCACTTTTTTTTTTTT
>NW_007732776.1:88967-106227 GCF_000696425.1 Galeopterus variegatus
CTTTTTTTTTTTTTTTTTTTTGAAAAGACTTACTGGTGAGGCCTCACCCTGCCTTAAAGAAAGCAAGATAACAAATTTACATTGTAAAGCCAAGCACTACCACTTTTCTCCTCACCCTAGCCCCCTCCACTCCTGCTGCTCACAGAATTCCAGCCTTACTCTAAAGTTCCAAGAAAAATGGGACTACTATTGGCCACTTTTGTGTGCTACCACAATTGTGTCCAAAAAGAAAAAAGCACCAGGAAAACATGTCTTAAAATAATACTTTCCATCCAGATCTTGGTTTCTAATACATTCTTCAATTAAAAAAACCAGGACCAGTGAGCCACAAAAAAACAAACAAACCCAAAACAAACAAACAAAAAAAAAAACCCCATAAATAACAGAAACCAGGGCTCCTTGAAGAAATGGCTGATTCTAGGACTAAGGCAAGAAATGTACAAGATGAGCTTGGAATATCTTGTAGTGCCAGAAGTAAGGAAGTGCTCAAAAACAAAAATCAAAACAACAACAAACAAACAAACAAAAAAACCAGGAGTATGTCAAAGGAACATAAGAGCCAACCAGAAGAGTTTCCAAAAGCCAAAGCTGAAACAACTAGAGCAACAAATAGTGTTGGATTATAATCCAAAATAATAAATATCCATGAATTCACCCTGATATAAATGTTTGAATAAGTAAATAAATGGGGTAGAAAAGACAAATCTCCCATGCAGAAGACTCTCAATTTATGTAGACACTGCAGCTCTCAAGGAGGTAAGCATAACTTCCCACTCCTTACATGTGGGCTGCATAAAGTGACTTCCTTCCACAGAACATAGTATAGAAAGTGAGAAAAAGGTAACAGTGGAGAAATCTGACAAACACTAACTCAGCCAGATGATCTAGATCAATATCAATGGTGATAAATCATGTTGATATGAAAATGACACTTTACCTCTGTGGTCTTCCTCCCCACACCAATAAACCCAGTCTTATCATGAGAAAAACATAGGCAAATCCTAACAGAGGGTCATCCTACAAAATACTTGACCAATATTCTTCAAAACTCACAAGGTCATCAAAAACAAGGAAAATGAGAAACTCACAAACTAGGGGAGTCCCAAGAAAACATGACTAAATGTAATATATCTAGGATAGGATCCTGGAACAGAAAAAAGGACATTAGGTCAATAATTATGAAAATCTGAATGAAGTAATTAATAGTAATAGAACTGGTTCATTCATTGTGACAAACGTACCATACTAATGTAAGATGTTAACAGCAGGGAAACTGGGTATGGGGTATGTGGGAACTATACTATCTTCACTATTTTTCTGAAAATCCCAAACTTCATAATAAAAAGTTTATTTAAAAAACACTACTCAGAAGGATGAAGTCAAACACATATACAGATATACGCACACATCTCTAGAGCCTCAAGAAATTTAGTCTACTCAGAGCCAAGCAGCGAACAAGCATTTTCACATACTTTTTATTAGGTTCAGTATATGCAGATAGTTCACTTGGACAAGTCTGTATCTACTCATGTAAAATGACGTACGACCCATAGGGGAGGTGGCAAGTCTGTGTTCCTATCGGCACAGGTCACACATAGCTTTCTTTTGCTGAGCCAGCTCCGTACCCCACCAGTGCAAGAATATGTTCCCCTTGACTCACTTTAAAAAAACAAAACAAACTTCTTTTCTGGGAGCAGCAAAGGTCAGTCAATCAGCTGTGGCTTTGGTGTAGCTGGTGATAGCCTGAAGATGTAATTTCCTTCAAATAGGCTCCTTCCTGTACTGTCTTCAAGTTTATGATCAGTCTGTGGTGTAATACTGAGTATACAATGTATACATATTATTTTAAGGATAACCACTAACCTTGCAGTTCCTGACTAACTCAGGAATTTAGAAACAGCAAGTCCGTTGTTGAACCTCTATATATTGAATAAAAATGGACTAAAACATAACACCTAGCCTTTTCTCTCTTTGAGAGAGAGTACAGCATAGTAAAGATGGAAGGTTCTAGAGTCAGACTCTCCGATCTGTGCTCAAATCACAGTTGTGCCACTTACGAGCTTAAAGCTTTGGGCATGATCCTTAACCTCTCTGTGCCTCATTTGTAAAATAAGTACAATAGATATACACACTTCATAAGGGTACTGTGAAGATTAAATGTAATACAGGTAAAGTGCCTGGAACAGTGTCTGTCACATAGCGAGCCTCAACAAATGTTACTATTATTGTTGTTACTGTTAGCATTATTGTTATTATAACTGTTTGTTACCGATAACCCAGAACTCTGTAAACATTTAGGTCATTAACTGTACTTCCAACCTAACAGTGCTAATGGACGGCAAACCAGATAAAGTATGCTACACTGACTAAACTCAGGGATAATTAGGGCCCAAATGGTTATTGCATGGAAACAGAGAAAAGGACAGGTAAACTCTCAAGGCAGCAGCAGCAAGGTTTAGAAACTGAAGGGATACAAAATGCCTAACAGAGCAGGTATTCAATCCTTTTAGTTGATAAAAGGGGATAGTAAGGAATCCACGATAACTTCAGCATTTCCTGCATGTGGTTTTTAACCTGATAATGAGGGGCCGGCGGTGGCTCACTCGGGAGAGTGCGGTGCTGATAACACCAAGGCCCCGGGTTCGGATCCCACATAGGGATGGCCGGTTAGCTCACTGGCTGAGCGTGGTGCTGACAACACCAAGTCAAGGGTTAAGATCCCCTTACCGGTCATCTTTTAAAAAAAAAAAAAAAAAAAAGATAACCTGATAATGAGTAAACAACATGAAGGATCCAACATCAGATATGGGGGGAAGAAAAGAGCAGATTGTGTGTGCACATATAATGATCAAGGGCTGTGGGTCTATGTACTTCATTTGGTAAATGAATCTTGAGCCAGGGGGCCTAATAACTTAAAACATACAAAAGCAGAAAGAATACCAACTCATTAAAGATGCTGTAGTTTTAGACTAGAAAAACAGTATCAGAAACACTTTCAAAAGGCTATCACAAATCACTGTATCTCAAAAATGAAGAACATAGACAACTCTGATGGCGTAGAAACTATATTTAATGGGCACAAAATGAATTTACCCTGATCTTTCAAACAAGAGCAAGTATAAAGTCTGTCAACTACATTTCTGAAATCAAAGGATCATTTCCAGATTTTACCCAGAACAAAGTCAAACTTGGGCCACAAGCAGCATTTAGCAACACTAAATTCTTTCAAATTTCCAACACAATTCAGTGATGTTATAGCACAGTACAGAAGTATTACTTAAGCTAAAATATCATCTAGGAGGCTTTTTGTAGAAGTATTGAAAACCAGAAACAGAACATTTCCAGGCATTGGTATGATATTAGATAGATGTTCTCTTCCTGCTTCTATCAGCATTTGCTACATTAACTTAACATAGGCAATATGTCATGCTTGACTTGGGGGTGGGAGGAGGGGGAGAAAAGGGGGAAAAGAGGGAGGAAGGGAGGGAAATGAGAACGAAAGACCAGTCGCTGCCCTAACAATACTACTGCGGGGGCGAAGCCAGATCAAATGTTTTTTTTCATACTGTTCCAAAGTTATTTACGGTAAAAACCTCCAGCATGACCCTCTTAGGCACAAACAAAGCCTTGTTCTTTCTTAACAACCAGTCCCTTGATTTCCCACACGTTATGTTGAACAATGAGTTTAGGGGCAGAGGATAAAGCAGATGACATCAACCTCCCTCAAGTTGGAGGCTTGTTTGGGAACCCAAATCCTGATCTGTGGCCAACCAGCTAATTTCACAGAGGACTCTACTGTCCAGGCTGCCAGGCTGTGTATGCATATGGGGGCAATGGCTCAGATCAACCACCAGTCAGCAATTCACACAAGAAACAACACAGAAGGGCCGGCCTGTGGCTCACTCGGTAGAGTGCGGTGCTGATAACACCAAGGCCACGGGTTCGGATCCTATATAGGGATGGCCAGATTGCTCACTGGCTGAGCATGGTGCTGACAACACCAAGCCAAGGGTTGAGATCCCCTTACCGGTCATTAAAAGAAACAACACAGAAGTCACTGCATCCTGCTTGGTTACCTTTATAAATTTGCTCCACTTTCCTAGAAACTAGAGTCAGTCCTCAGAAGTCATCATAAAGATACAGGGTAGCATTTTCAAACTCTGAGCAGCCACCTTTCCTTCTCTAGATCAGTTAAAAACAGGGAAGGTTGTGGACAGCTGCACATTGATTAAGAGATTTAAATGAAGTAATGTATCCTTTAACTTTTACGATAAAGGAAACACAGGTGAAGTTTCATCTAAAAGCTGGAAATGTTATATATAACACAAAAAGAAACTAGATTTTAATCCTATTATGTGTTAATGTATCAATTAGCTTTCTATACTGAACCATCTATTTATTGACTGTTTCTAATCCATTAGAAAACAGTTACGTTAAATACAAATTTGAAAGGGCCAATTTTTCTCAAGAGAAAAAGATTAGCCTAAGGGTCCATAAAAAGGATGGCTACTTTTGAGAAATGAGCAACAAGCACCCTATCCTTTCTCCTATCCAACACAGAACAGCCCTCAATACATTAACCGGTAATAATAAACAGAAGTATAATCATTCCAAATAAAATAATCTGAAAACTATAGCATATATTGTATCTTTTCATATAGCTTTTGGGGGGAGTTATAAGCCAATGGTTTCCCAACTGCCAAGTTGCTTCTTCGTAATTTTTAGGTTTAAATTGCAGTGGGACTATGACTCAAGGATGAACTCTTCAAATGATGTTTGGCTTTCTTATCTATAAGCTAATTGTGAAGGATTTAGAGCATAGGTGGGTATAATATCCAAATTTTTAAAAATCTCATCTAGTAAAATTGTTAATTAGCATTAGCAGTCTCGAAAAAAGACAATGTAAAAAAAGTTAGACCAATTAGAGTACTTGGAAGAAGCTAAGAAAGTGTTTATAAATGACAAATTATTACCATCAGGCTCTTCTTTCCTTTTCTTCTTTTTGTAATCTATTTCCAAAGTATAAATTGTCCTTAGGCAACATCTCCTCTCATCCCCTAAAATTAATTCATTCCCCAATTTTCACTATTAACAAGCATTCTAAATACTAAACAGTACTGGATCCTATCAAACTGTTACGGTATCATCTAGTCTTCATGAAAATCTAGTTTTCAATTCAAAACCAAGGGAGCTAAGATTTTGAGTCCCTACGACAGGCTTTTATTAAGGAACTGAAGCAATGAGGAAACTTATATATTCACTATGAATGATGAGTTGATACTTCCTGCTTCAATTCTGAACAGCAAAGTCTTTATATCTGATAATATTTAGCCTGATTTAGCCTCATTTTGTGAAATGAGTAGAGAAGGGGGATACGGGAGAAATTCAACTGGAAATCTCAACATAAAATGCATCTCTATTAGGCCTGAAACAAATCTTTGCAACAGTCCTACCCCATCATTTCAATCCATTTCTCTCTGTTCAGACATTCCTCCCATGACCACTCAAATATTCTTTACCCAATTACTCCCTAGCCCCTACTGCTTGATTTTTCATTAAAGTACCTATCTACTTGAAATTATATTTTTTAAATTTGTTTTTTGCCTTTGTTTCCCATGAGAGCTCGAGGACTTTGTCCCCTGTTCATCCCCAGCCAGGTGTGGCACATATTAAATATTAAATATTAAATAAACATTTGCTGAATAAATGGGAGAATCACAAACAAAATACTAAAAATTCTTCTCATTAAAAATTCCATATCTGATCACTTCAGTGACAGGGTGAGGGGCTCAGATAAGCAATTCAATTTTCACTCAATAGACAGGAAAGAAAAGAGTACTAATATCTACAAAGCACCATGATGGGCCCTGCACAACAAAGAATCCATACATCTCAATTAGTCCTTCTAACAATTCTATGAGCTCTATCATCCTCATCCTGAAGATAAGGAACCAGAGCAGAAGGGTTAAGTAATTTCCTCCAAGACCACACACTCTTGAAGAAATAGAGCTGCTGGGATTTGACTCAAATCTATCTGACTCCAGATCCAGGCTCTTTCCACTATACCACAGGGCTCCTCAAGAAGACTAAAATGTTTAACTCGTACAACAATGTGTACATTAAACTGAGCACACAAAAATGAATAAGACTTTAAGGAGTTTACAAAATAAGAATCATGCTACATGAAAAGTGCCATATTAAACAGGATGTAATGGAAGCACCCAGGAGGAGCGTAAAGGCAAAGACTGATCCAGGTTAAGAGAACATTATACTCAAAGAACTGCCAGGTGTTCTGTATCGCTGAAGTCAGGAAATGGGAGGAGGGAAGTGAAGAGGAAGGAAGAGGGAAAGATCAGAGATGAGGCAACAGCGGTGCCCATTCATTTATTTATTCACTCATTCCTTAAGTCCTATGTGCCAGGCACTATATTAGACACAAGTACTGCCATAATGAATGAGACATAGTCTCTGCTCAAGTCTATCCAAGGAGATGGGTAAACATACAACTGCAACAAAGAGTGATATACAATGGCACTTCCAAAAGTTCATGAAAAAATAGAATTAAAAGATAACATGAATCTTTCCACAGACCCTCTGAAGTACCATCGTATAACACAGGTGCATTCATTGAACATTAGGATGATCCTAGACAGGAAAAAGGGGAATCAGACAGGTTTATCAAGGCACTATATTCACAGAGATCCTTCTAAGAGAGACCACCTCATTCAGAGTGACCACCAAAGACTGAGCCCAATTAGCCAGGGATTGCACTACACAAAGTCCCCAGTTCTTCTAACTCAACTCAAACCACAGCTGCGTGAAAAAGAGGGGGACATGTGACCAAAGAGAAGACAATCCATAGGTTGACCAGAGACTTAGAATGTGCCCTGGCATATAAAAAGGAGCTCTTGCTCTCAGGAGTTGCACCTCAGAAGCTGAAACAATACATGAAGAGAATCCTCGACCTCAAGTGATCAAAATATAAAAAGCAAAACTAAGTGAACAGACACTAAGAAAAAGATTGCAAACTGGGGCTAAGCGGCTGGATCTAGCCCACAAGTGTCTTCTGTGACCTGCACAGTATACTACATTTTAAAAAATTACACCCAGCTTGTGGTCTCTAAATACCATTCCCCACAAAAATGAACTAGAACTCCTAGGAGAAACAGCTGCTCTGAGGTCAGCAGATGGACACATACAAGATAAGCCTACGACACCTTATTGTGCCAAGAAAGCTATCAAAGCCTAATGGGATCATGCCAAAAAATACAGCAACCAATATGAAGAAGATGCAGGGACAATTTGAGCATAAAAGACAAAGGCAATTGACTAACACGCAATGACTGTAAAAATAGAAACAAACAAACAAACAAAAAAGTTCATTATAATGCTTTTTTTTTTTTTTAACCCAAAACCCTTGTTGGACAACACTGCAAATGACAAAGACAAAAATTCCTTACTCTGAAAATTGTCAATTAAAAGGAATGAATTTTCCAAGTCACTGCAACAATAAAATTTTTATTATTATTTTAAAAAGGAAAGAATTCTGCATTTATCCTGCCTATATGAATTGTAAATTTTCTGTTAATCAAATGGCTTTTTTTTTTTTTTAAATAAAGATGACCAGTAAGGGGATCTTAACCCTTGACCTGGTGATGTCAGCACCACGCTCTCCCAAGTGAGCTAACCGGCCATTCCTATATAGGGATCCGAACCCATGGCCTTGGTGTTATCAGCACCACACTCTCTCAAGTGACCCAGGAGCCGGCCCCTTAATCAAATGGTCTTAACTGATGAATTCCTTAAGAATAATTCCAGCTAATAAAATATTGAAGGAATAAAAGAATTAGAAAAATAATTTCACAACCACTTAATGAAATAATAAATTCACACAACAGTCATCAGTGGATTCAAAAGTGAAAGATTAATGGGAAGCTTTACAATGGATGCTTCAGGCTGTTGCTATCTGCATAGGTAGAATAATGCCCCCCATCCCCAAGATGTCCACATCCTAATCCCCAGACCTGTGAATATTTATCTTACATGGCAGAAGGGATTTTGCAGATGTGATTAAATTAAGGGTCTTGAGATGGGAAGATACTACAAGGGCCCTCATAACAGAAAGAGGGAGGCAGGAGGGTAAGAGAAGGAGATGAGATGTTGGAATCAGAGAAAGGACGGAGGGAGAGAAAGAAAGAGGGAAAGTGGGGAGAGAGAGAGAGAAAGATTTGAAGATACAAGGCTACTTACTGGCTTTGAAGATGGAGGGAGGAGTCATGAGCCAAAGAACACAGGTGGTCTCTACAAGCTAGAAAAGGCAAGGAAACTGATTCCCTCCCAGAGCTTCCAGAAGGAACACAGCCCTTCTGACACATTGATTTTAGGAATTTTGACCTCTAGAACTGTTAAGATTCTGTTTTAAGCCATTAAGTTTGTGGTAATTTGTTATAGCAGCAGTAGGATACTAATACACACCTGAACCCACTTAGCACAAAAAGTACTCTGTGTTCCTGCCATAATACCACATATGAAGTACACAGCACCATCCATGAAGTACCATTGCCAAAAAAGATAAATCTGGATCTGATTACATCTTTATACCTGATTCATTTGATAAGAAATACAGGGGACAGAACTGGTTAAATGACACCTCAAGGAAGCAGAGACAGATCCAAAATATGGGACATTCTTTAAAGACAACTGACTCCAACAATGCAACTGCGAAGCATAAAAAAGGCAGGCGAAAGAGTAGACTGCTCCACTTAAAGATTAAAGACACTTGGGAGATACAACAAATTAATTTTAAATAGATATTTTTGAGACAAGTGAGGAAAACTGAACATGGACTGGGTATTAGTTGGTACTAAGAAATCATTGTTAATTTTGTGAGGTGTGAGTAGAGCCACATAACATTGCTGGTTATGTTCAAATTTTCAAAATTTGAAATTCACACTGAAGTATGCAGGATTGAAATACCATGACATCTGGCATTTACTTTAAAACAGTTTATCATAAACTGACAAGGGGGTAGCAGTTATGATGAAACAAGTGTGGCATGATCCTGATGCTTGCTGAATCTGGGTAATGGGTATAAAGGTGGATTCACTATACTATTCTCTGTAACACTGAAAACAAACCAATGCCAACACTAATTTGAATTGGCTGGTGACGTTTAAAAACTGGAAATTTTCACATCAAAATCTGAATTTCTGGTTTCGTTTGAAGAATCAGTGTGGCAAAAGGGCCCCCATGCTTGCATGGCAAGTCCACCAAGAGCTGAGTACTGATCACTCCAAACTAATAATCTCTACTACTCCCAGTTATCCCTCACTTATCATCATTGCTGGGGGTTTTTTTTGTTTTTTTTTAAAAAGATGACCAGTAAGGGGATCTTAACCCTTGACTTGCTGTTGTCAGCACCACCTCTCCCTAGTGAGCTAACTGGCCATCCCTATATAGGGATCTGAACCCGTGGCCTTGGTGTTATCAGCACCACACTCTCCCAAGTGAGTCACGGGCCGGCCCTTCATTTCTGTTTTTTGTTTGTTTGTTTGTTTTTTGTTTTTTAAATACCTGGCCCAATTCGTTCATTTATGTTACCTACTTGGCATGTGAGATTACCTACTTGGCATTTGGGTTTAGGACACTGATAGTCTGATTAAGCTGGTTATTAGCAAGACAACAGAGAAGACAACAGAGTGATGGCAAAATGCTATCGTACATTCACAAACTCCTGCTGTTGGGGTCCCTTCAGTGGCCTTAGGTCCAGACATCATTCCCACAAGGTCATGCTACACTACAGTTCCTGTATTTATTGATTACTTACTAAAATCAAGGCAATATGCTTGACACTCGGAGAAATATGAACATGAGGGCTGGCTGGTTAGCTCACCAGGTTAGAGCATGGTGCTGGTAACAAAATCAGATCCCCTCACTGGCCAGCCGCCAAAAGAAAAGAAAATATGAACATGAAAATAATTCCTGTTCTCAGAATAGTAACAGTCTAATAAGGAAGACAACGCATAAACATAAGTACTAGGTACAATACAAGGTAGAAAATAAGTGAATTTAGGGGACTGTTCAGGGTGGCTCTGTGTAGAGTGCAAAGCTGGAAGTGACAACATGTAGTTTCAGGAACAGATCATGAAGAGCACTACACAGCATGTTGGTTAATTTAAACTATCAGATGAACAACAAAGAGCCACTGAAGGGTTATAAAATATAAGAACAGCAACAACAACAAAAATACAAGAACAAATCAGAGACAGCAACACTGGAGTTGAGAGCAAAGTCTCTTTTATTGCTTAAATTCTCTGATTCCATGAACTATATCCTTTGAAAAGCCATAAGCATGACCCACCAACCCACCGTTAAATTATGCCATCATTGCTTCCTTGAGTAGACAGAAGTTTGGTACCAGAGGAGAATAATAAATGGGTCACATAGCGATAGTCCTGAAAATAGTTTATATCTCCAAAATAAAGTAGAAGTAAATCACATCTATTACCACTACTGGGTTCCAATACTCTAAACATAAATTATGCTTGAAGCTTATTATATCTGAAGTTATATTAAAAAGTAAAAATATTTCTTCCTGTTTAGTCTAAGAAAAGCCCTATTCTGTTAAAAAGAAAAAACAAAAACACAAAAACCTCCACCGTGCTTGTGAATGACTAAAATGATGGAAAACAATCAAATCTTGACTGACAGCAAATCATATAAACGTTTCAAAGATCAGGCCAGGTCGCTCTTCACTACAAAATGGGACTAAACTGGCATTGTTAGCAGTTGCCACCATCCAAGAGTATAGTTGAGATTTATATAAAATTGAGCCAAGTTCAGACTCTGGTGTACCAGAGGGAAAGGACTAAAGACTGAGATCATTTTGTGACCAATAATCGACTTTAATCAAGCACCAGAATTACAAACCAAAAGCAAGGTGAGAATAAGACTGCAGCACTTTCCCTTCAACATACTTAACAACCAAACTAAGAATATCATTTCTGATACTAGTTTATTCTACCTCTCTGAGCCTCAGTTTCTTCATTTGTAAATTGGGGCTACCAGTACTCACCTACTTCAAAGGGCGGTGTACTAACTAAATGGTAACCTAAGTAAAGTAGTCAGGAACTGACAGCAGATAGTCAATACAGACTTTATTAATCACAGTTGTCTCCGTTATTTTCCTGCAGGTATCGCGGCGTCATGATGCCAATCTCCACACTCAACATCCGAAGACGTCTTTGAAAAACCAAGTTACAGTTCAAGGTATCTAAGACCAAAACAGGTATAGGACCTCGACAACGACACAAAGTCGAGGCCGCCCCAGCTCAGTTGTCACCACATCCGCCAAGGCTTCGCAGCCCTCCTAGGAGTTCCCGGACATTGGCGCCCAGCCCCGCCCCGCGAACGCCAACGGCGGGGTGAGGAGGCGGTCTCCATCCCACGTCCTCGGCGCTACCAAGAGGCCAGGCCGACCCCGAGGCCTCTGCCGGCCGGACTCCCCCGAACCCAAGCCTCCCCTCCCGGCCCCGCGCCGCCCAGTGCCGCACCTTGAGGTGGCTGCGCAGGCCGCCAGTGCCCCCAGACTGGTCGGTGATCTCGTACGCGCCCGTCACCAGTAGGTCCTTGTGGATCTCCTCGCGGAGGCACTTGCGAGAGTTAATGGGCAGATGGAAGGAGATGGCGAAGACCGAGCTGGGGCCGAGCAGGAACAAAAGCAGCAACGCCAAGGGGCAAGGTCCACGCCGGGCCAGCGGGCCAGACAAACCAGACATGGTGCCGGAGACTCGTTCACCACCCCGGCCCTCTACCGCGCCGGAACCGGGAGGACCCACGTGACTCACCTCTGACCTACCGATGCCGTTGGCGCCGTTTTGGAGACTGGCAAATAGACGAAAACTATAGAGCGAATCTTTTGAAGGCAAAGAAAGGACATGGTACCGTATTATTAATCACAAGCTTAAGTGGTTAAAGGAGATTTCCTAGAAATTTGCCGCAAAAGTTTTATTTTTGTTGAGGTTAGTGACTACCGAGTCGGCCATGGGAAGTATGGGCAGCCCTGGAAGTAATTCTCCTTTAACCTCCGGAAGCTGTACCCGCGAGTTTTAATGTCGGTGACACCATAGCAACCAAGCCCCAATGAGGAACAGCCACAGGGCCCTTCGCTGGGCCCGCCCACCGGACGCCTAGGTGCCCGGGGCAGAGTCGGAGCCTGAAGCTATGCGTCCGACTGAGGCTGGGGAGGTTTGCAGCCACCCTGAGCGCCTAGAAGTCTAGATGACAGCCGGGAGTTAGAGATTTCCTAGAAATTTACCGCAAAAGTTTTATTTTTGTTGAGGTTAGTGACTACCGAATCGGCCATGGGAAGTATGGGCAGCCCTGGAAGTAATTCTCCTTTAACCTCCGGAAGCTGTACCCGCGAGTTTTAATGTCGATGACACCATAGCAACCAAGCCCCAATGAGGAACAGCCACAGGGCCCTTCGCTGGGCCCGCCCACCGGACGCCTAGGTGCCCGGGTCAGAGTCGGAGCCTGAAGCTATGCGTCCGAGTGAGGCTGGGGAGGTTTGCAGCCACCCTGAGCGCCTAGAAGTCTAGATGACAGCCGGGAGTTTGAGGCACTTGAGAGAAGAATTTTTTCTTTTCTTTTTTTTTTTTTTGGCAACTGGCCGGTACGGGGATCCGAACTCTTGACCTTTGTGTTATCAGCACCACGCTGTAACCAGTTGAGCTAACCGGCCAGCCCCAGAGGGGAATTTCGAGGAAAGATTCTAATTTGATTTTTAGCGAGTGTGGGTCAGTGTATCAGAGAAGGTGTAGAGGTCACCTGGTGAATGTGAGCTGGGCAGGTGTCCAGTTCATGCCCTCGAGAGGGGTATTTGGGCTGGAGTTTGGCCTTCTGAATGTGCATCTTATTTATTTAGCAAACATCGAGTGTCTACCATGCTAGGTTATATTCAAACTAAATCTACAGTTTGTGTTTACATTGACTAAAACACCGTGTTTTGGTCCAGTCTGAGAGATGGACATGATACGGGTTTAAAAACAGCAGATGAGCGTTGTCAGGGGAAGTGAGTATTTGTGTGTTTTAAATGCATTAACACTTTAGGGGTCAAATTGGCTAGTCTATAGTAAGTAAATTCACACAGTAATCATGCATTCATTCAGTAAATACTTATTAAGTACCTACTGTGTGCCAGACACTATACTATGCATGTATACCAACATGTTTATTGATTTAATAAACTGTTGTTGGGATGCTATCAAATATTCAGAGCTGAAGGATATACAAAAACAGACAAGAAATATAAAATAGCCTATGTTAGGAAACGTTATCTACATTGATTAAGTTTATTGGGCATCTAAGAAATACCCAGAAGATGGACTATCTGCCATTAGTAATTTAAATGATTGTTGTTTTTAAAAATAACTCCTTTCAGTTTATCTAGTTCTTTTCCTGGAACTGAAGTCTCACAAACAAAAGAAGAACAAACTTAAAGGAGCTGTTCAGCATTTTAAAATTTAACAAATGCCATATAATAATTATTTTATGAGGTGTCCATTTAGGAACATTTAGTTTGATTGTTTTATCCATGATCTAAGATAAGATTGGTAGTCTACTCAGTACATCCTGATAATATGCATTGGCTTTTCCCCTGCCAATGCAAGGAATCAGTAGAAGCAGATATCTAATTCATTGTTTGCTGGAAGTTCTGAGGCTCTGCTGACCATTAGCAAGAGATTTGCAACCCATGAAATACCCATGTGTGTGTTTTCCCAGCCCTGACCTCTCTCCTGATATCCAGAGTCTATGTTGAGCTCCTTACTGGACATCTTCACTTGGATGACTAATAGGGAACTCACATTTAACCCTTGATTTCCCTTCTCCCCTCTCTCCCAAATCTGCTTCTTCCCCATCTCAATAAATGGCACCACCTTCTTTTTTTTTTTAATAAAAAGATGACCAGTAAGGGGATCTTAACCCTTGACTTGGTGTTGTCAGCACCACACTGTCCCAAGTGAGCTAACCGGTCATCCCTATATAGGGATCCGAACCCATGGCCTTGGTGTTATCAGCACCACACTCTCCCAAGTGAGCCACGGTCCGGCCCTGAATGGCACCACCTTCTACCCAGTCACTGAGACCATCCTTGTTTCCTCTTTCTCTTATCCCCTACCCATGAAGGGCAAGTTCATCAGCAAGTCCTATCAGTTCTGTGTCCTAAATCTATGCTAATCAATTTCCTCTTCTGTCTAAACTAGGGTTCTACAAACTACTGCTCAACTAGGCAGGCCGAATCCAACATGCCGTCTCCTGATTTGTATTGCCTAAGAGCCAAGAATGGTTTTTACATTTTTAGAGGGTTGTTTAAAACAGAGGAAGAGAAGGAGCAGGAGAAAGAAGAGAAGAACGTGTGACAGAGTTTATGTGGCCTGGAAAGCCTGAAATATTTACTGACTTTTACAGAAAAATTTTACTTCTGTCACACAACAGCCTCCTTACTGTTATCTCTGCTTCCATTTTTGTCTAACTACAGTCATACTTATTAATACACCCAGAGTGATTTTTTTTAAAATGTAAATCAGGTCAATTAGAATAAAACCCAAAGACCTTACCGCAGCCCAAAAAGCCACTGTGGTCTGACTCCTGCCTTCTAATCTCATCCTACCCAATGATGACTTCCTCCTAGTCATTTTCTCGCCAGCCATTCACTCTTCCACAGCTGCCTGGTCTTCCAAACAGTTTAAGCTCCTTTCTGCACCGAGCCTTTGTACTTGCTGTGTACCTGGAGCTCTCCTCCTCAGATCTTGTCTCAGGGACTCCGGCCCCTACAGGCTGTTCCTCACCATTCAGGTCCCACTCCAACATCACCTCCTAGAGAGCTCACTCTACATAAGTAACCGTGTCCCCAGGATACTTTCTATCACATTATCTGGTTTTATTCTGTACACAGCACTTGTCACTATTGAGAGTATCTCGTATATTTATTTTCTTGTTTATTATCACCCCACCCCAGTGGAAGTTAAGCTTCAGAAGAGCAAGGGCTTTGTTTTTTTGCCTGATGGATCCCTGAGATCAGGCACAATTACCTGTACATGGTGGGTGCTCAACAAATATTTGTTGAATTTTTGAATGAAATACTACAACGTGATATAAAGCTCCTAGCACATGATGTACATGGAGCGGTTGCTCAATAAATGCTAGTTCCTCTATCTTGTAAGTACTTTAATTGCAATTTTTCATATGGAGAAGCTGAGGTCCAAAGCCGTTAAGTGACTTGCCTAAAGCCATGCAATGAGTCAGTGTTAAAGCCGAAAATAGAAATGAGAGCTCCTAACTGCAGACCAGTTTTCAGATATAACTGTTATTACATCTGATAAAACTTGGTATTTATTATCTAGTTAACACTCTACTAAGAAGTTTTTGTTTCCTTGGTAGCCTTTCTGTACCCTCACTTATATTCGTAATACAGCATTTGAGGTTTATACGTGACTAAATCTTCCACAACGTCCATGAAGATGTTAATTGTTAATACTGAAACGTGTCGTATCCACTACCATCTCCCCTCAATTCATTTTGCTTGGAAGAACAAGAGTTATCTTCCTCTCCAGATTCCCATGATGCTACATTTTTATCTTTCTAGGTGGAACACATGAGCCCCTCACCATTTCCTCATGGGAATTAATGCCCTTCATCAATGTTGTCTGTAGAACACTGTGAGATAAACTTTCAGGGCCCTGCCTTGTATGCTACAGCCTGTAAGCCCCAATTGCCGGGATCAAAGTTCTTCTAGTGATATATATGGGCTCAGAACACTAAGAGGTCTGGATTTAACAAAAAATTTTTAGAGCGTGGTGTTGGTAGCACCAAGGTAAAAGGTTTGGATCCCCATTCTGGCCAGCAGCCAAAAAAAAAAAACCCCAAATAAAAAAAAATAAAAAATAAAAACCTATAAAAGTTTTTTTATTAGGAAGAATTTTAGAGATGATGCAATCAAAAGATACAAAATGTCTCTCAAAAGAACATATTTCAAAAAACATAAGAATCATCACATGAACCATCACCACTACTCACTTGCCTTGAGAACAGATAAAAGTTGAAAAGAACAGAACTGGAAGAAGGGAGGTGTCTCCTCTGCCCCATAAGCACTGTTTGCTTGTAGAGAACATTGGCCCCAGAGCCCAGTGTGGAGAGATCAGGTCTTGGAGGCTGGGAAGGCAGAATCCCAAGGCAGGAATGAGATAAAATGGAACCCACTGGGCCAGTTGGAGTGGAGGAACCAAGGGACAAAAAAATAGCTTAGAGTTGTAAAGATGGGTCTCTAGGGAAGAAGGATGTAGGGTCAGGGAGGTAAGATGGGAACTGCAGGGGTCCCCTGTTTACCTTATGTCTCTAGCTAGCTATGCTACAAAGAAAGAAATAGGAAAGTTGCTCAAATTTTGTGAAGTAGCCCCAGGAGTTAAAGACCTCCAAAGGAGGATTAATAGAGAGTCAAAAGGCATTTACCCCCAAACGTTAGCTACACTCTGCACCTGGACACAGCCATGCCTGAAACCTGCACACATGCAGATCTCAGAGAGCTTGGGATTACTTCAAAAGGTCTCTGAAACCTTAAAGCTTGGAGAACCATACTGTTATAGGGCTTCACTCCTGCTGCTGAGAAAGTTCTGGGTTGCCTCTCCAAAGCGTTTTCCTTGCCAGGCCATCAAGTGGTCAGTATCTGGTGTCCATCAGCATGCTGTCTCTGAAATCTGCCAAAACTCACTTTCCTTCATCAAAGCCTCCATCCTATGAGAGAGATGGACCATACAGGTGGAAAAAGAGCACTAGCTGCAGGTATCTTGCTAAGGCCTGTATGACTGCTTTCCCTTAATTATCTACTGGAATAGCCTCTGCATACCAGAATCACTTGAGCAGTTTTTTAAAAACTACCAATGCGTAGGACCCAACCTAGACAAATGAAAACAGAATATCTGGGTATGGTGCTCGGGAACAGCATGTTCTAGTGGTTCCCTAAATTTGCTGCACATGGGGATCATCGGGATATCTTTAAAAAATACCAATGCCTGGCTCCCACTCCTAGACATTCTGATGTCATTGGTATGGGGCACAACATGGGCATCAGGATTTTTAAAAACTCCTTTGTGAACCAGTGTGCATCCAGGGTTAAAAACCAATGCTCCACGGGCCGGCCCGGTGGCGCACTGGATAGTGCGCCGCTTGGGAAGCGCGGCAGCGCTCCCGTCCGAGGGTTCGG
>NW_007732776.1:106237-115439 GCF_000696425.1 Galeopterus variegatus
GCGATCCGTTGCCGGACACGGAAAAAGACAAAAGACAAAAAAAAAAAAACAAAAAAAACAATGCTCCAACCTAACCCTTGACCACTCCTATTTCAGCACCTAACCTTTCCATGCCTTTCAAGTAGCATGCCCTCAATAAATATTTCTCAGTTTGATTTATATCAGTTTCTCCTGCTGAAGCACTGTCATCCTTTCACCTGGAACACAACACAAAACTTGTCCTCTGTTAAGTAGCATACCTGCAATACCAGCTTGAGGACAGGGTTCATTCCTCTGCTGGCCACATGCTACCAGCTCAAGTGTCAGCAAAGAGGGAGGAATGGGAAGCAAGGGCTCCAGAAGAGGAGGAAGCTCTCTCCACAGGCACATGGGGAAGCCTTTGTCTTCTCCCTTGCAGAAACTCATTGTGGCACGTGGACAAAGGAAGTATTAATAATCTTTCTAAAGACATACTTCTCCAACATTTGGTGTTTCACAGACCACAACCAGTGCTGTCAGTCCTACAGATGGCCAACTTCTGCATTTCAGATGATGGCTTTTGACTTGCATCCCTAAAGGAGAAGACCCAACTGTGGGGAAGGGAACCATCTGAGTCTCTAAGCCAGAGGTCAAAAGCCACTACCCACATGTTGGTCAGGGACAAGAAGATCGACCACCAAGCAAAGTCATTAGAAGCAATCAACTCTTTGGGAGTTAAATTAAAGTAATATTACAGCATTATCATAACCAGGTCTTAATGGCATAGACTGGGCATCCCACAGGTGATGTGTGCTCTAGACAGGGGTTCTGGCTCTGCCCTGCCACCCACCCACCGGGTGAACTTGGGCTGATATTTATACTTTCCACGTGTTGACTTCCTCCTTTGTAAAATGTTAATCTGAAACTGAAGATGGAGCCTCTTTTTGTGGACTTTACAAACCTGCATCCAAAGAGAATGGAGAAATACTAAGTTCACAAAGGCGATAACACTACATCACTAACAGTTGTCCTTTGCCTTCCTCCTTCAGGGTCTGGGGTCCCAGCTGGGAATTTGGCAAGCACCGCTGAGCTGTCCGCAGGCTATGACCTCCACAGCTCAGTCTAATTGCAAAGATCTCCCCAGGGCAGCTTGTGCAACGAGGATGAAAAGCTTCTGAATTAGTTTCCTAGGGCTGCTGTAACAAATAGCCACAAACTGAGTGGCTTAAAACAGAAATATATTGTGTTCTGTTCTGGAGGCTAGAAGTCTGAAATCAAGGTGTCGGCAGGACCACGCTCCCTCTGAAGCTTCTAGTGGAGGATCCTTCCTTGCCTCTTCCAGCTCCTGGAGGCTTCAGGCAGTCTTCGGCTTGTGGCTGCATCACCCCAATCTCTGCTTCTGTCTTCACATGGCCTTCTCTCTTCTCTCTGTGTCACTGCTCTGTGTGTCTCTTATAAGGATGCTTGTCATTGGATTTAGGACCCACTCAGATAATCCAGGATGCTCTCAAAATCTTAAATTACATCCACAAAGACCCTTTTACCAAATGAGATCACCATCCAGGAATTAGGACTTCAACGTGTATTGTTTGGGGTGGGGGTGGGGGGATGACGCAATTCAACCCAATATAACTTCCAAATGGAGGAAAGTAGAGGGATGTGCAAAATCCTACCAACCCTTAAAGCCCAGGTCAGATGCTGCCTTGTCCAGGAGGCCTTGCCACTTCATGACACACAGACATGACCTCCTCTGTTACTGGGCACAGGTCTGGCTGCCTGCCCCCAGACGAAAGCAAACCATTCAAAAGTCAAATGTTGGTGAAAATGGAAGCCAGCTTTTATTCAGGAACACCAGTGACTCAAGGAAAGATGTTAGGTAACCCATCTCTCTGGTAAACCAGAGAATGGCCAGACTAAAGCCATCTCATAGACTCAGATTTACTGAGGGTTTTTTAAAGAGGGGCTCGAGGGATAGGAGTGTGGGAAACGAAAAGCAGGAGGGAGGGGGATGTTAGCTGTGGGGGCTCCATGCAAGGAGCCAGGTGCAAGGTCTTGCCAAGGCTCTGTTCCCATCCTTGCTGTTATCTCAGGTCCTGCTAGAGCA
This sequence comes from Galeopterus variegatus, assembly GCF_000696425.1. Taxonomy (NCBI): domain Eukaryota; kingdom Metazoa; phylum Chordata; class Mammalia; order Dermoptera; family Cynocephalidae; genus Galeopterus; species Galeopterus variegatus. Next base: position 108,300 of record NW_007732776.1, read on the forward strand.
GTGGAATCAGCGTAACTTTATTGATGTCTTCCTTGGTTTCCCAGGGTGTGGATAGTACGTGCAAGCCTGCAGCTCCAGGCTGACTGGAAAACAACTTTACATTCATATGAATAATGTCATCTTACCCTGTAACCAAGGTTCAAAATATCAAATAACCATGGAAAAAAAGAAGGAGCTCAGAAAAATGGTACCCAAGAAAAAAATCTGTGTCCTTTTTTTTTTCTTTTAAAAAGATGACCAGTAAGGGGATCTTAACCCTTGACTTGGTGTTGTCAGCACCACGCTCTCCCAAGTGAGCAACTGGCCATCCCTATAGAGGGATCTGAACCTGTGGCCTTGGTGTTATCAGCACCAAACTCTCCCAAGTGAGACAAAGGCCGGCCCTAAAATCTGTGTCCTTTTAAAGTCTTTTAGCGCCCATGTGGCTTTAGGTTCCAACGTGGCTTCAGACTTGCTCACTCCAACACCTATCTAGTTACTCTTGAATTGTCCATGTCTTTTCTTCCTACCTCCAGACCACCTGCATCAGAATCTCCTAAGGAACTGGTTAAAAATACAAATTTCTGGGCAGACCTGTGTCTCACTCGGGAGAGTGCGGTGCTGATAACACCAAGGCCACGGGTTCGGATCCCATATAGGGATGGCCGGTTCGCTCACTAGGTGAGCGTGGTGCTGACAACACCAAGTCAAGGGTTATGATCCCCTTACCGGTCATCTTTAAAAAAAATAAATAAATAAATACAAATTTCTGGCTTTCCTACCACAGCCCCCACCATCACTGCTGCCAGTAAATCAGGTTTTCTGGGGTAGGGCCCAGGAGTGTGCATTTTATATTATCTCCCTGGGAGATTCTAATGTACCTGAAGCTTGAGCACCCCCTGACATGCTGTGAACTCCATGACTGGTTCTCTGCTGTACCCCTAGATGTCTTATATTTATTTATTTAAGCTGATGGGAGGCAGGATTTAAGTGTGTGGCCCTGGAGTCAGAATGCCTGAGTTCTGCTACCAACCAAGTTCCAGCTCTGCTGTTCACTAACGGCATGACTTTAGGCTAGTTACATGAACTCTTTCTGTCTCTGCTTCCATGTAAATTAGGATAATTATAGTGCCTATTTCATAAGGTTGTGGTGAGGATTAAATGAAATAAAGTGTGTAAAAGGCTTAGAATGGCATCTGGCACATGGTACGTCCCAGTAAATTTAAGCTGTTGTGAGACAGAACAGGTTGGCAGTAGCCTTTTCTTGCCACTATATTCCTAGATTCCTCCCTCCCAGAAACATACCTTGATCTTCCCATCATCAACAATTATTGGATGTTTTTCTCTTCCAGGCACTGTACTAAGTGTAGTACATGCTTTATCTCCTTTCATCCTTACATCAATGGCATAAGGCATATGGTATTAGTATCACCCATTCTGTGGATAGGGAAGCTGAGGGTCAGACAAGTTAAGTAACTTGCCCAAAGTCCTACAGCCTGTGAACGGAGAGGCAGGCATGTGAAGCATCCACTTGGGCCCCGCCTCCACTGCTACCCTGCACTTCTACCTCACGTGGAAGACATTCCCTGTACTCTTCATCAGGCCCAGCCGTTGGTCTAAACCAACTCCCTAAACCTCCCCTCACATGGCTTCCTCCCATCAAGTTCCATCTTTTCTGATCCCTTCATGCTATGCTTTTCCATTGCCTTCTGCCTCTGGGCCTTCCAAGAAAACGTCCTGTTCTTGGAGTTGTTGAATCAGACTATATTTCTCCCCCATCTTCTTGTGGAGCTACTTCAAATCCTGCCTCTGTCTCCAGGGTCTCCCAAACTCAAATCCTCCCCCACACCCCCAGAGTCCTCCCCTTACACACAGCCACTCTGGCAAGCTTCTCCCACAACCCCCAAGTGACCCTTGTCCATGGAGAGGCTGTCTCCCTCTTGCCTGTCTCTGTAGCTCTTTCCGGTGGTGGAAACCTGTAGCTCTGTATGCCAGGGAAGCCAGCAACCAGTCGACCCTCGGGTTGCCCTCCTCATCCCTCACTAAATTCCAGGTCCCTTGGCCAGCCCTAAGCCTTCCCTCAGCCCTGTCAGGGCAGGGCATGTCACACTGCCCCACTCCGCTGCCCACCTCCCACACCTTGTCACTGGCCCAGGGCATGGAGGGTACCATCAGGCCTTATCGCTGTGCAAACACTTCCTCTTTCCACAATACTTGTTCTACACAATTAGTAATCAGGGTAAACTTCCTCTGGCAATTCACTGAGCAAACATTTACTATGCAAGTGCCCTATGCAGGGTTCTGTGCTAAGGCCTCAAGCCTGGAAGAGGTCAAGCACACAAACCAATAAGAGCCGCTGTGGTGCCTTGTGGCCCCACACACCTGCGTTCTAATCCCACTTCTGCTGTCACTCACTGTCTTACGTTTTTGAGCAAGTTACCCTTTGTGAATGTGAATTTCCTTACATATGAAATGGGAATACTGCTCTCTAGATTTGTTGTGAGAATTAACTAAGATAAGGTTTTATTTTTTGGATGGATGGCTGGTTCCTAAGATAAGATTTATGAAGGGCCTGGCAGAGCACCTGAGATAGGGACATTAGCTCCAGGAGCCAAGAGTAGATGTGATGCCACCTTTCAGGTACACAGTGAACGGTCCCTGCCTCCTACAAGGTCAGGCAATCAGTGAACAAGGGTGCTTTAAAAACCCATGTGTTGGGCTCTGTACTGGATAACATGGGAACACAAATGAAGTACAAAACATAACCCCCTAGTGGAACTGAGGTGTGATACTCAAATGCAACAACAAGAGAACATTAAAGGATAAGTTCGTTTCCTCCATAAATGCTAATTCTGTGGGAACAGCCTGTATTGGAGAGATCACTGCATACTTGGAGCAGTCGGGAAATTTCTCATTGTTGAGGCGTCAGCATGGGGAGTCACAGCAACCCAGGAAAGCAATCGTCAACATATCAAGGCACAGAAAGTGAAAACAGCTCCCTCCCTCCACCCCACCCCCACCCCCGTCAAAACAAGCACCCAAGTTTGGTTCTTAACACTTTAGGGTCGCTTTGTGCTCTAGCCTGAGTTTGTAAGAAACATGGGAAGGAAGAGGAGAGAAGGGCTGGAAGGTGCTAGACAGTGGTGGAAGGTACTGGGGGAGTGGGCAGCAGGGGATGTGGAGTGATGGGCTGGGAGCAGCAGGAATCGGAGAGCTGGGCCAGCTGCCCTCCTGGCCTCAAATGGGTATTGTGGGGAAAGATGATATGCTGATGATCCCTCTGTGGAAGGAACTTTCTAGTGGACACCAAGAAGGAGCACAGTGCAATGATGAACAGAGCATGATGTTTGGTGTGAGGCTGACCTTGATTTTCACGGGGCTCTCAGCACTGACTGGCTGTGTTACTTTATCTCTGTGATTCTCAGTATCCTGATCTCTAAGTGAGAATAACATCTGTTTCATAGAGCTTTTGTGAAACTTTAAATTATATAACACAGAGACAGTCAGAATGTAGGTGATCAAGTTCCTGTCACCCCTCTCAAGCTTCTAGGAATGCCCCAGAAATACAGGACTGACTCTATTTAGTGTCTGGCTCCCTCTCCCACCAAGCCATAGTTAAATTAAAATGAAGCTATTTATGCTAAAGTCCCTAAAGTTCTAAAATTCTCTGGTAATATGACCGGACTGGGGGGAGAAGACAGTTCACTTCCGAGGGACTTTTTGGTTACTTTCTGAGCAGCACATCCAGTGCCCTTGGGTACAAGAGACTGTTAGACTGTTAGGGGGGTGGAGGGGATGCCCAGAAGCCTGGCAACTCCTCCCTTCCCCATCACAGTTCCCTGTGTCTGGGTTCCCTCACTCCCCCTCCAATATTATCCTTGGGTGATGGTGGGTAGAGATGGGGGTGGAAGAAGAGGCGACTTTAGTAGAGAGAGCAGGGAGCTGGCTGGTTCCACAAGAGTGGGTGTACAGGGAAGGTACCTGGAGGCTGATTTCAATCCACTGTGGAAAAGGATGTTGTCGTAAGGGGATGTCCCACACTGGAAAGCTGTCTCAGGCAGCAGCGAGGGAGGGCCCTGGAAAGTTCACCCAGATACCACTATGGTTCTGCACTCTGAAGGTCATAAAATATTCTGGGAGTTATGTAAAAATACCATTAGCCTGGCCCCCACCTAGGACATTCTGATTCTGTTCGTCTGTGGTGGCTGTAGATTTTGGAATTTTGTTAACAGTGTCCCAGGTGACCACATTGTGCAGGTGGGGATGGGGACCAGTATTCCCGAGGCTGGTGGCCCCCACGCTTTCCTGTGCCTCTGGACCAGAGCTCCTCTGCACTCCTTTCTAACTCAAGGAGTGCACATGTCTGCTATGAGGTGTGTGCGTGTTGTCATCACGTGGACCTGCTTCCATCCTGGCCCCTTGCAATCCATTCTTTGAGCTGCAGCAACCAGAGTGATGCCTTTAAACACATATCGGATCCCATCCCATCCCTGCTTCAATATCTGCAGCGTGTCACATTTCAATCCCGACTTCTCACCTCTGGCAACAGCAACATTGTCGCTGCGTGATGTGGCTCTTCGCTTACCATTCTTTGTCATTCTCATCACCCCCATCACTAGAACCTTTCTGTTCCTCAAAGACACTGAGCGTTCTTGCGCTGGGGCTTTTGCCCTTACTGTGCTCTACGCCTGGGTGTTCTTCCCCAGTCTGTGCGTGGCTGGCTCCTCCTCATCCTCCAGATCTCAGAGGCTTCCTTTTCAGAGAAGCTTTCTCTCACCTGCCTAGCCCACAGCACCTGTCCCTCCTTATCACATCACCTGGAATATTCCCCTCTTGGAAAGTAAGTTCTGTGAGAACAGGGAGATCATCTAACTGGGTTGTCAACGTGTTGGGCACAAATGGATTCTCAGTAACTATTTATAGAACAAACGAGTGATTATGCACATAGGATATGTTTGTATATTAAAATGATGTGGTTTTGGGCCGGCCCGGTGGCTCACTCAGGAGAGTGCGGTGCTGATAACACCAAGGCCCCGGGTTCGGATCCCATATAGGGATGGCCGGTTCGCTCACTGGCTGAGCGTGGTGCTGACAACACCAAGTCAAGGGTTAAGATCCCCTTACCGGTCATCTTTTAAAAAAAAAAAATGAGAGTTGTAAGACTTGCTTCCTTGGATTGCTGTGAGAGTTTAATGGGATAACATAAGTAAAGTACCTGTCATATAGGACATATAGATTTAGAGATGTGTGTAAGAGTATAAAGGTTTTATGCACATAGACATATACATGTACCTGTACCTAGTGCCATTAGAGGTCTGGAGTGGAAATGGACACATTGTACTAGGAAAGAGGGCATCAAAAGTGAAGGGAAAGCACTGACTTACTGAGCACTGACTCAGTGCCAGGCACTATTCTGGAGTTTTCTGTACATTTGATCCTCACAACAACCTACTGGGCGCTGTTAACAAAATTCCAAGGGGCCAGGCCACTGCAGACCAGCAGAATCAGAATCTTGGGCCTGGGTGGGTGGGGGGGCCTGCATTACTGCCCCATTTCACAGATAAAGAAACTATGACTTAGAAAGTGGAAATAACTTGCCTAAAGTTAATCTACTAATGAGAGCAAGAGCAGGGTATAAACCTGCGTGTATTGGACTCCAAGGCAGTCTTGCTCACTGTATCATTCTTGAAGGAGAAATTGCCTTAATCATTACCTCTCTCCACTATCAGGGAATATAAAAACTCTGGTAAATGTGGCCCTGGATTGCAATGGCTAATTGGTGACTGGAGCAAATAACATTGGCAGAGGGAGCAGGGCAGATAAGGAAGGGAAAGAGAATTTACTATCAATCTAGAATCAAACTGTTTCTCAATTTTATTTGTGATCAGTTAAAAATTTCCACTTCTTTGCTTTTGTTTAAAGAAAAACAAAAACAGAAACAAAAACCCTATATATAGCCTGCTTGATTTAAGTTCCCAGACTGCAACACCTTTGAGTAAGATTTCCTGGGTCATCAGGATGTCCTGAGGGTACAAACAACCTTTCTGAACACCAAAATGCACCACCCAGAGAGGTTTGGCCTCACTGAGAGTTAGTAGGCTGGTTAGTTTGGGCCCTCTATCTTAAACTTCTAAATTTAATTTCTAGCCAAATGGATAGAATTTACTGTTTAAATATACTTTTAAAAATACCGCCAGAAGTGCTGGCTTGTTAGCTTCCTTGGTAAAGTGTGTTGCTGGTAACACCAAGGTCATGAATTCAGATCCCTGTCCTGGCCAGCTGCTCCCTCTGCCTCCCCCCGAAATGCCTGTTAAAATACCCCCAGAGCTTAGTTTATACCCAGGTTGTCTGTAATCTTAGTCTCTGGCAACCATTTCTAAATGGAAAGATGCCTTTTCTTATTTTTAAATGCCAGAGCCAGTTATCAATTAAATCTGATCAAAATATATCAAGCCATCTAGCATGGGACCTCAAGGTCTTACAGAGGTGATATCCTTCTTGTCTATAAAATGGAAACATTTTAGCCAGTTCTCAGGAGTTTGTTATACAGGGGCTTAAAGCTTAGTTAGGGAAGAGCCATTAAATGAGATATAAATAGAATGTGGAGAATCTGTAAAGCAGAATGAGAGCTTTGTATGCTTTATTCTATAGACAATGGGAGCTATATCAGTCAGGGCTCTGGTTTCAGAAGAGAGGAACCAATTCTGGGTTAACTGAAAAAAAGAAGAGGATTCTGTTTTAAGGATATTGGGGAGTTTACAGAATTGAAGGAAAAACTGACCAGCCAAGAGGGGATCTCCAGGGGGTGAATTTATGACTCAACTTCAAACTGCTCATCCCTCAAAATTCAAATTCCCAGGAGAGAGTCTGATTGGCTTAGCTTGGGTCATGTGCCCCCCACCCCCACGCCTAAACCTGGGATTGATTGTCATCCAGAATTCTACAGAACAGGGAAAAGGAGACATATCTGCTCTAGTAGCTACATTTCTGAGCATAGAAGTCATGTGATTAACTTAGATCATATGTCACTAAGTACTCAAGTTGATAGTCTTGTTTGATCCTTACAACAACCCAGAGATGTGGACACATATATTAACCTCTATTTTTTTTTTTTTTTTTTTGTCTTTTTCCGTGTCCGGCAACGGATCGCAACCCTCAGTG
>NW_007732776.1:116225-125006 GCF_000696425.1 Galeopterus variegatus
AAGCAGCAGGGAGGGGGTCCCCAACTCTACTCTCTCTGCCTTTTAAATCTCCCCTGAGTGCATCTAATTTGGTGGAAACTAATTTGTATCATCCAGAACCTTAACTGCAAGGGAGTCTGAGAAACATAGTTTATAGCTCTCCAGCTTCTGCAATGTAAGAAGGCCCAGCAAAAAGTGGGAATGGAGGGCCGGCCCGTGGCTCACTCAGTAGAGTGCGGTGCTAATAACACCAAGGCCCCGGGTTCGGATCCCACATAGGGATGGCCGGTTCGCTCACTGGCTGAGCGTGGTGCTGACAACACCAAGTCAAGGGTTAAGATCCCCTTACCGGTCATCTTTTAAAAAAAAAAAAAAAAAAAGTGGGAATGGATGCTGAGAGCTAATTAGTTCTATCCAACACATTGTCTATCTGTGGCATCTCTGCTGCTGATTCCCTGTGAACTAAGAAATCACTAAGCCAAAGGAAAAAAAACCATGACCAATGCAGGTTCTTCTGTTACTCAACAGTCACTCTCTTGTGAATTGGAATGTATGGATATGTAAAACAAGGTTTTGTGTAATCCTAAGGTAAACACTTGGAAAAATACAGGTTAAGTTAATAAAAGTGACCTTTGTAGCACGAATTGATATCCTGTGTCCAAACCTCACTGGCTCCTCACTGCCTGTGGAAGTAATAGCCTTGTGTTCTATACCTTTTACAAGTTCGCCCTTAGTTACCTCTCAACTCTTATCACCCAGCGTGTTGTGTAACAGCCCTCCACTCCAGTCACAGCTCCAGTGACTGGACAAGAAACAACAAAACGGTCCCCCTCCCTGCCTTTCTTTTCAACAGGGTGCTGCCTGCAAAGGCAAATCCTCTTCTTCTCACTTATTTGAATCTTAATCTTCCTTCCAGGCCCACTGGAACAGGACAGGCTCTCTTGCCTTCTCCTTGTATTAGGACAAACCCTTTCCCTTAGTTGGGACTTGGTTTCCATTCTCCCAGTCACTCTGTCAAGTCTTTGCTCCTCTGTAACCTGCTTGGGCAGATGCTCCTACCCTGTGTTCCCGTTGGACTGAGTGTTCATGGCCATAGCATGTGAAGCTGGAAGAGGGAAACCACCTCTGCCCTCACTCCCACTGCAAGACAAAGGCTTGGGAGGAGAGTCTTGATTTAAGGATTTCGTCCGTAGATCCTCACAAGTGGTGACACCAAAGTTTTAGCCAAATCATTAGATGTGCAAAAGATACTCCGGAGGTAAGGAAAATGGAATTGCTCTGCATAAGGAAAAGGGAGGAGCTGGCTGGTTAGCTCACTTGGGAGAGTGTGGTGCTGAGAACAACGAGGTCAGGGGTTCAGATCCCCTTATCAGCCAGCCGCCAAAAAAAAAAAAACCAAAGAAAAAGAGAAAAGAAACAGGGTTGGCTTCTGAGAGGCAGGGAAGAGGAAAAGCAGTTATAGAAAGGAAGTTGGGGAGGTTGGGGGGGAGAGAGAGAGAAGAGAGCCAGGAATGATGAAGGATCGCTAAGGAGAGGGATGGGTGGTGCTGCTGGAGGAGGGTGGGGTGCTTGTCCCAAACCCTCAGGACGGTCTGCTGTTGCTCCCGCCAAGGCCACAGTGAGTGAGTCTTTGTGCCAAGACCAGAACAGGACTGAGCTCCAGATCTGGGCTGTCCTGGGACATAATAGGGATCCTTCATGGGGACAGTGAGAAGATTCACACACTGACCTCATTCAGGGGAAGGAGGAGCTTGGCCCCAGAAAGAACCATGATCACCAGAATCCCTCAGGAGATCAAAGAAATCATGGGGTGGGTATGAGACCTACGAATGTGTGCGATCAGACGGTGCAAAGGCACACCACCTGGGAGGTTGTCAGAATACAGATTCTACTTCCACCCACCCGTAAGTTTCATTTGGGACTTTGGCTGCTTTCCAAGACCTGCGGGTTAGTGTTCCAAACCTCCATGTTGATTCCTAGCTCCTGTACTAGACAAAACTTCTGAAATGGTCCCCTAAAGATGTCTTAATCCCCAGAACCTCTAAATATAAGATTTCTTTCCTGTGATTCTGTTATGTTTCATGGCACAGCTGACCTTAAGATAGGGAGATTATCCAGGTGGGCCTGATCTAATTACATGGGCCCTTGAGAGCAGAGAGCTTTATCTGGCTGGCAGCAGAAGAGGAAATCAGAGATTCAAAGCATGGGGGATATTTGATGCACTGTGGCTGGCTGTGAAGATTTAGGGGGCCACTTGAGAAGAAATGTGGGTGGCATCTAGTTACAGAGCAGGGACCCGGCTGGCAGCCAGTGAGAAAACAGGGATCTCAGTCCTATAGCCAGGAGGAACTGGATTGTGCCAAACCTGAGTAGGTTTAGAAGTGGGTTCTTCCCCAGGGCCTTGAGATAAGAACCCAGCCTGGTTGATATATTGACTTTAGCCTTATGAGAACCTAAGCAGAGAGCCCACATGAGCCTGCTGGACTCTAACCTACAGAACTGTGAGCTAATAAATGGGTGTTGTTTTAAGGCACTAAGTTTGTGGTGACTTGTTATAGAGCAACAGAAAACTAATATACCTCCCATGCCCTGCCCAGTGTTGACCTTGGCAGCACTTACTGGCTCTATGGAACCCATGTACCCTTTCATATGGGATACTTTAACTGGGACCCCTTTGCTTAGCTCCTCAATATTTAACACATTGTACTGACCCTATCTGAACACACGCCTGGCCTCCCTTGAACTGTTCCAATGGGGGATCCTTGAACCATACCGGCAATGCCTCTGATCTACCATGTAGCTCTTTCCTCCAGTTGTTTGGATAGTTACAATGTCTAACAGACCTGGACTGCAGTCCTATATCTAATGGGACTGTGACATTTATTAACCATATCCCCATCACGTAGCATGATGCCTAGCATACATTTGTTGCTCAATAATAATGTGATGATGCTGCTGATGAATTTAGAGAGAGGAAAATCCCAGATCATCCCCCTCAAACCTTCCGAATGTTGGCATTTGGTGCTCTAGCTATGTTGAACTACGTGCAATTCCCAGGAAACACTGTGGTCTCCCTTGCCTCTGAGTTCCTTCGTCCCTAACTTTGTCTTTCTCCAACCTCACCTCCTGTATCTTCTTCCCTCTTTCAACTGGTCAAATCTTCTTATTCTTTTGGTCTCAGCTCAAATATGACATTCTCTGAAATGCCTTCGTGGTCCTCCAGTTCAAGATCAGGCCCTCTTTTGTTCCCTGGCAGTACCCCATCATGACGATTTTCTTTGTAATTGTGACTGTTATTTCCTACTAGACTATATGTTTTATGACGCCAGAGATATGTTTCTTTTGTTCACTTTTGGAACTCCAGCACCTCACACAGAGTAGGTTCTCCATAAAGATTTGTTGAATGGCCATGCTTCTGAATCATGTGGGAATCTTGTTGAAGTGCAGATTCTGATTCTTAGATCTGTGTAAGGCCTGAGATTCTGCATTTCTATCAAGTTCCAGGTGATGTTGATGCTGCTGGTCCACCAACCACACTTTGAGTAGTGAGGTAACAGGGTAGGCTCATCCACTATTACTTCATTGTGGCAAAAAGTTTGCATTTAAGAGAAGGTGGACAGGGTTTAGGGTGGAAATAACGGCCACAGGACAAAATTTCCCCTGTCATTGCTAAGCCAGCTAACTCAATTACAGAGATGAAGCCTATAACCTTGGCCTTATTAACAACTGAGCTGCCACAAACGAATAAATAACATTTGGCTAATTTGCATTTCAAAACTGTTTCCTTCCCTTGCTCACATTCTAGTGTAGGTGCTAATGAACTGTGAAATGTCTGAAACTTTGGCAGCAAGGCGGAAAAAAAGCAGAGTTAACCTATGCCTGAATAATAACAATCTTTAAAAATCAAGAGCTACTAGGTCACAACATGAGCCTGATGGAACGACTTGTTTTGTGTTGAAATCCCTGTGTTTGCACTGATGCACCATTCAGGGCTGGGGGATGATGGCCCCTTATGTTCTTTTTAATGTGTGTTTCCTAATGCTTATATGGCGAGTAGGCCCTGGGGGAAGAAAAAACAACAAAAAAACCAAGAGCAACTAAATGCAATGTAGTAACCTGGATTGGATCCTGGAACAGAAAAAGAACATTAGGAGAAAAACCGATGAAATCAGAATAAAGTAAGGAGTTTAGTTATAGCAATGTATTGATAATGTTGGATTCTTATTTTTGACAAATGTACCATGGTAATGAAGAATGTTTTTTTTTTTTTTTTTAAAAGATGACCTGTAAGGGGATCTTAACCCTTGACTTGGTGTTGTCAGCACCACGCTCAGCCAGTGAGCTAACCGGCCATCCCTATATGGGATCCGAACCCGGGGCCTTGGTGTTATCAGCACTGCACTCTCCCAAGTGAGCCACGGGCCAGCCCATGAAGAATGTTAATATTAGAAGAAACTGGGTGAAGGGTATACGACAATCTCTCTCTTATTATCTTTGCAACTTTTCTGTAAATCTAAAGTTATTCCAAAATAAAAAGTTTACTAAAAAAAATCAAGAGCTAGACTATATAGATTTTCTTCATTTTGTATAATAGTATTCTGTAAATATAAAACAAGTTTCTGTAAATATAAAACAATTGCCATTGACATAACAATGTAAAATTGGAGATGTGTATTCATGGAAAAGATTCTCTAACCAAACCTAAGTAGCAATCAAGGAAGGGCCTAAAGGGTGCCTGGTCCCAACAGCATACCTGCAAGGTAGCATACAGGTGGTACCTACACTCCAGAGGTGATTTGCTATACATTATGAATTCCAAGATATTCTGACTGCCATTTGCTCTTGATTCCTATCTTTTTTCTTCAGCATAGCAGGAATTTCTTCCATCCTTGGGAATCCAGGAATTCTGTACTCAGGATTCAGAATGTCTTTATTTGTTTGTGTAATAACATTATTTTAAACAACACTTGGTCATGGTATCACATTTTTCCTCAACTGCATTTCTTTATGTACTAGAGACATTGAATCTGGCAAGGCCATGGACTTGAACTTACCCATCATTGTACATCCAGCACCTAACTCCAAACTGGGCACGTTGAAGGTGCTTAATAATTATTTGTTGGATGGATGACTAAATGAGGTACTTTAACATGTGGAGTAAATTCCTGCCTGAAAAGCATGAATTTCCCAGTGATATTTCATGAATATGACTTTCTCTTTAAATCTTGTAAAAAAAAACAACCCCAAAACTTATCAAGGGCCGGCCCATGGCTCACTCGGTAGAGTGCGGTGCTGATAACACCAAGGCCATGGGTTCGGATCCTATATAGGGATGGCCGGTTAGCTCACTTGGGAGAGTGTGGTGCTGACAACACCAAGTCAAGGGTTAAGATCCCCTTACTGGTCATCTTTTAAAACATCATTGTACATCCAGCACCTAACTCCAAACTGGGCACGTTGAAGGTGCTTAATAATTATTTGTTGGATGGATGACTAAATGAGGTACTTTAACATGTGGAGTAAATTCCTGCCTGAAAAGCATGAATTTCCCAGTGATATTTCATGAATATGACTTTCTCTTTAAATCTTGTAAAAAAAAACAACCCCAAAACTTATCAAGGGCCGGCCCATGGCTCACTCGGTAGAGTGCGGTGCTGATAACACCAAGGCCATGGGTTCGGATCCTATATAGGGATGGCCGGTTTGCTCACTGGCTGAGCGTGGTGCTGACAACACCAAGTCAAGGGTTAAGATCCCCTTACCGGTCATCTTTTAAAACAAAGACAAAAACAAAAACTTATCAATAGGCCTTTTCTAATTCTGGTGAATTCATAGAAAGTCATGAAGATCCTGTTGACTTTTATAGAAACCATGATTCTAAAATTGTGCATAGTGAGTGTGCTCTGGTCTCAGGAGGTTGCTCTCTGACACCTCCACTGAGGCCCAGGGTCTAGGCTGGCCATAGAGGTGTGGTCAGAGGCTGCATGGTCAAAGGAGAGTCTGTATTATGTTTGTGTCAGTTCTTTATTGCTTTGTCTGTCCTGCAGTACCTGCTTTCCCATGTGGTGGGAAAGGAGCTCACAGTTCTCCCAGGTCAGTCAGAGCCTTTTCTGTGGTTTTTAAAACTTGGAGCTGGAAGAGAAGAGGCTTTTGCCTTTTTGAGCATGGATTTGGGAGGATGTGACTTAAGGACATCTGTAGACAACTTTCTCTGCCATGTGGAGAAATCTGCAGGAGAGAGGAGACTCAGCCAAGATGTGGAAATGGGGAGAGAAAGAAAGACCTTATGTCTGTGTTTGAGTGCCTGGGTCCAGTTGCTCTTTAGGCCTCCTCAACCACCTGAACTGCCTGATTCTGAGAGCCAACATATGCCCTTTCCCTTTGGCTGATTTGGGTTTCTGTCAGTTGCCATGGAGAGTTCTGAGTACTTCTATGATCCTGGAGAAAAATGTGCAATTTCCTTCCCACACCTATTGGGAACCAGTTCCAGCTCAGCCAGAGAGCAGCTATGTGGAACTCTGCTTGGACTGGGTACTGTGGCAGAGATAGCCAACTGTCCACCCCAAATTCAGGCCCTTCCTTCCACTGCATGACACTGTCACTGGGGGATGGCACTTCACTGCAGTCTACATTTCCTGTCTCCTCTTGTGTTAGGTGGGGATACATGATTAGCTCTCACCAGTGGAATGTGAGTAAAAGTGATGTATGTCACTCTCAGGCTGGGAGGCAGTTAAGAAGCAGGGGTTCCTTTTCCACTCTCTCCTTTTCGCTACCCACCCACTGGATAGGGAGGATTCTGATGCCCTCAAGCATGGCAGAGCCACAGCTGGAAGGAGCCTGGGTGTTGCCTTCAGACCAGAAAAACTCACATTTGATTGTTACATGAATGAGAAATAAACTTTCATTGAGAGGATTCTGATGCCCTCAAGGATGGCAGAGCCACAGCTGGAAGGAGCCTGGGTGCTGCCTTCAGACCAGAAAAACTCACATTTGATTGTTACATGAATGAGAAATAAACTTTCATTGTGTTAAGCCACTGAAATGTTGGGGATTTATTTGTTACAGTGGCCAGCATTACTCTCAATAATACATTCCAAGGGCTGGATCCAGATTGAGTTGAAGATTTTGTTAAGTAGCAAGAGGCACAAGCAAAGCTCACGCTTTGCGGAGAGGCCGAGAGTTGAAACAAGAAGAGCTGAATTCTGTTGGTCAAGTCCAAGGGATGTTCTCAAGGATGGAAACAAGAGAGAAAGTCAAAGCGCCAGCATCCAGATGGGTCCTGAAAGAAGTGTAGAGTGGGGAAGAAAACAGGGACAGATACAAAGTGAGAGCCAATCAAGTGGGGGTGCCTGTGGTTTGGGTTTTGTGGCTGCCAGCAGCATGGAACATGGGTGGGTCTTCCTGGTTCAGAGGGGTAGGGACAGAGTGGGCAGGAAGCTCAGGTAGACTGGGGGAATGGTGCCAGGTGTCAAGCCTGGAGGATGAGTCGAATCCACAAACAGGAAATCATTCATGACGTCAGAACCTCCAAGGCTTGGGAACATGTTGGGATGTAGGACAGGAAACAGGTCAAGGCAAGTGGTTCAGAACTAATGACCGAGGTATTTGGGAAGCCTCATTCTCTGTGGAGTCTTGGAACGGGCCTCGTAGGTAAAGGCAAGTGCAGGTTAGGTGGAGATGAGGCAAAGGAAAGGGCACATGCCCCATTCCAAGGGGGCAGCTGCTGCCCAGCTCCTGCTGGTTGTTGCCATGTGGACATGCAACCCCAATGTCTTTAAATCTTCCAATTTTTCATGAAAAGCAGAAAACCTGAATTTTTATGTGAAATCTGATTTTTAAATGCTGGTAACTAATTCAGAATTGTGAAAAACACTCTGTAGGCCAAACAAAACACATTCACAGGGTGAATTGGCCCACAAGCTGCCAGTTTCTGGCCTACAGCTTAAAGGAAATGGGCAGAACTAGAAGCATGTAAAAAGCAAAAAACAAAACACATGAAAATCATTCACAGTTTCTTCTGATTTCCAAGCACCGCAAAATACTACTGGAAAAGAGCTTTGTGACAACTGTTAACAAAAACACAATACATTTGGTCTTTAGAAAAGCTGTGGGCTCTGGAAGTTGGCAGAGATATCCCCTGTCGTTTCCCAAATCTGTTGCAGTTTCCACAAAACTGGATCTCCAGCTTTGATGGAGTGAACTAATTCTCTTAAATCTATCAGGTGTGTCAGTTTTGAGGTTTACTTTCTTTTCTGAAAGGCCATCAGCTCTATCTTGACAGCTGAGTTTCCAATAAAAGCAATCACTTGGGTGAAGGCAATTTAGAGAAATAGTACTTAAGCCAAATAAGAGTTTGACTAACTAAATTTTATGATAGGAAATGCTTCTACTCTTTTGAGGCCAAAAACTTCAGAAGTGATCAAAGGTTTTCAAAGACTGGATCCAACTAGTTCAGTTTATTAACCTTGGCCTGTGCCCGGGCCAGGGTCATGTCCAGAGGATGTGGCAAATGAAGAATTTGATTTTTTTAAATGTGGTCTCTCAGAGGGTATGTATGGACATTACTGGCGGCTGAACTATTCGTTTTTGGTGCCCCGACTTAGTATCCAGCTTACAGCTTTGCACATCCCAACTGTCCTGTTTACCCAGACTGAGAGGTTTCCTGGGACGTGGGACGTTCAGTCCTAAAGCTGAGACAGTCTTGGGCAAACTCAGATGGTGGGTTGCCCTGCATCCCATGGTATTTTTCTAGTGTTCATGCTATGCAGCTTTGACGCTTTCTGATTGTCCCTTAAAAAAATA
>NW_007732777.1:0-330 GCF_000696425.1 Galeopterus variegatus
TAATACCATAATAGCAGGGGACCTGAACACCCCACTGTCAATATTGGACAGATCATCTAAGGCACAGCATCAGCAGAGAAACACAAGATCTAAACAATACTCTAGAACAATTGGACTTGGTAGATATCTACAGAACATTCCATCCAACAACCTCAGAATATTCATTCTTCTCATCAGCACATGGATCATTCTCCAGGATAGATCCCATATTAGGTCACAAATCAAGTCTCAACAAATTCAAAAAAATTGGAATTGTCCCATGTATTGTCTCAGACCACAATGGATTAAAATTATAAATCAATAACAAACGAAATTCTGGAAACTATACAA
>NW_007732777.1:1462-1808 GCF_000696425.1 Galeopterus variegatus
TCCAGACATTTATATGGAATAACAAAAGACCACGCATAGCCAAAGCAACGCTGAGCAAAAAGAAATAAAGCTGGAGGCATAACACTACCTGACTTTAAACTATATTACAATGCTATAATAACCAAAACAGTATGGTTCTGGCATAAAAACAGACACACTGATCAATGGAATAGAGAATCCAGAAATCAACCCACACACCTACAGCCATCTGATCTTTGACAAAGGCACCAAGCCTATACACTGGGGAAGAGACTGCTTCTTCAGCAAATGGTGCTCGGAGAACTTGATATCAATACGCAGGAGAATGAAACTAGACCCATACCTTTCACCATACACTAAAGTCAAC
>NW_007732777.1:3377-4712 GCF_000696425.1 Galeopterus variegatus
AGAATTATATTAAGTGAAATAAGTCAGGCACAGAAAGAGAAATACCACATGTTCTCACTTAGTGGTGGGAGTTAAAAATAAATAAATAAATTCACACACACACAGAGCAAACCGGGGTGGGGGGGTGGGGAGAAGACATAACAATTACAATTCCTTGAAGTTGATACGACAAGCGAACAGAAAGGACATTTTTTGGGGGGAAGGGGGAGAGGGAGGAGGGAAGGAGGTTTCGGTAATCAACCACGTTGTATATTGACAAAATAAAATTAAAGAAAAAAAAAAGAAAAGAAAAGAAAGAAAGAAGTAAATTGGGGGCTGGCCAGTTAGCTCAGTTGGTTAGAGCACGGTGCTGATAACACCAAGGTCCAGGGTTCGATCCCTGTACCAGCCAACTGCCAAAAAAAAAAAAAGCAGTAGTAGTAAATGGGGTGTAGGTGTGACAAAGCCACAGCAGAAAAGCAGTACACATCTCACATACCACTGTGATAATTCACATAAAAGAAGTCAGCAAAATTCTAACCCATGAAGTCTTCTGCTCATTTATAGGACAAAATGCTACAGACAACAGACTAGAGCAAAATTAGAGAGGTTTTCTGGATACCAACACTCAAAAGGGAAGGCTTCAATTCTATTAAGCAGTTCACAATCAAAGGCTAAACTACTTATTTATAAACCAAAACTCCTCAGCTCTGGTTTGCCTAATATAAAAAGCATGCACAAATGCCAAGTATCACTGCTTTCTATTTTAGAAGACAGAATTCCTGTATTACCCAATTTGTTTGGAGATACAGGTAGATTAAAAACAAAAAACAATAATAATAATAATTTAAAAACACACACAGAACCATGCCTATTTACCTTGAATGGGATAAGAATAATGTGCTGAGCTTGACTGGCTTGTGGTTAACCCTGTAGTGCAGGTAAGAACACTGTGTTGACTTGGAGATGGAGTCTGAATTAAACCACTTTCAGGTTTCATACCTGGCCACAATGCACCTGAATCAGATAAATTGGACCAATTACAAACAATACACTGGGACTGAGGAGCATGTTTATGCTTTCGAATATCAGCCAGTAGGTTTAAAATCTAAATCTTAAAACAAAAATCAATTTCCTTGTTAGAAAAAATTATTGATTCTCCCACTCGTAATATACCACAAGCAAATACACTTCACACAATTAGGGAATGGGGCCACAGAAACAAAAGCTTGCCAAAAACCCCAACAGCGATATGTATATAATTTCATTTCAACGGTTGGGGGAAATTGACCAGGGTTCAGAAAAAGAGCTACTGACACCCAACTAGAGTATTTGTCACAGTGTCTGATGTTCATA
>NW_007732777.1:4925-17668 GCF_000696425.1 Galeopterus variegatus
GAGATACAGGTAGATTAAAAACAAAAAACAATAATAATAATAATTTAAAAACACACACAGAACCATGCCTATTTACCTTGAATGGGATAAGAATAATGTGCTGAGCTTGACTGGCTTGTGGTTAACCCTGTAGTGCAGGTAAGAACACTGTGTTGACTTGGAGATGGAGTCTGAATTAAACTACTTTCAGGTTTCATACCTGGCCACAATGCACCTGAATCAGATAAATTGGACCAATTACAAACAATACACTGGGACTGAGGAGCATGTTTATGCTTTCGAATATCAGCCAGTAGGTTTAAAATCTAAATCTTAAAACAAAAATCAATTTCCTTGTTAGAAAAAATTATTGATTCTCCCACTCGTAATATACCACAAGCAAATACACTTCACACAATTAGGGAATGGGGCCACAGAAACAAAAGCTTGCCAAAAACCCCAACAGCGATATGTATATAATTTCATTTCAACGGTTGGCGGAAATTGACCAGGGTTCAGAAAAAGAGCTACTGACACCCAACTAGAGTATTTGTCACAGTGTCTGATGTTCATGTACAATGCTACATCATTCATCCAACTTGTCAAGGTGGGAGACATTCCACATAAATTTAAAATACCCTTAACCCATTAAATAAGCAACAGTTTTTTCTAAAATATGTTAAATACTTCTCTGCCTTCTTAAGCTGCTTATTTTGTTACCTTTGTTTCTTCCGATTAGGAAAAACATACCTGTTTATTTTTATAAATTAAAAACATTACAGATATATGTAACTTAGAAAAATAAAGTCATATAATCCCATCATCCACACAACCACTATTAAAAGTTGGCAGAGGAGTCATCCAATTTCTTCTACACATTTACTAATCTTATCCTTCTTTTTAATACAAATGGGATCATGTTATACTTACTATTTATAATTTGTTTCTCCATATAATACCTCTGAGAGACATCTGTGTCAGAACATATAAATCTATCTCATATTGTAGACATCATGGCTGTTCACTTTTATTTTAATCAAAATGCTCCTGAGTGGAAATCTTTCTAAAATATATTTATATCCTTTCCTAACCTCTTAGCAGAGAAAAAACAGTGAACATACTTTTAGATTTTCTCAGAATTATTGTTACAAAGATCCACACTGTGTTGTGCTATATATACTACAGACACCTATAGAGACTACTGTGATGTGTGAAGACATTTGCTTAGTACTAAACAGAACTCAATTACAGTCCTATGAATTTTAGGTTCCTATATCACTTGGTTTTTTCTTTGTGATCTGTCACTTCTTGACAATCTGGCTGCACCTCCCTTTTAATTTGCAATAAATTAAGAAACCATAAAAAAAGCTTTGCTTCTGTTTGAGAGCCTAAGGATATCCTTTATGAGCAAAATACTCCTGAGTGTATAGTTTGGTGATAATTTTGCCTATGTAAAAGCCTATTCTTGAAAAAACTTAATACCTGGTGTTTCAACTGTGTGAAGTAGCCACGGTTACTGAATCAGTGTAGTTGAAGCTGATCATGAGGTCTAACAACGCTCATCAATCAAACACATTCCATGTATGAAATCAACACTAAGGTTAGCTATGGCTTCAAATACAAGATAACTAATTTCATTTATTCCTAATCTGATAAGGAATTTATAGTCAATCAAAATGTACAATAAAAAATATCGTACTTTGACCACGAGGGCCTCTGCTTTACCAGGGCACTGAGATACTTCAGTGCAACTCAGATTTGTCAAATTGGTTGGTAAGTAAATTTAAGAACATAAAGGGAGATGTGAAAAATCTTAAAAGGTTGACAAATTAGACACAGTAATTGTTTTGCCCCAAAAAGAAAATGTCATATCTTTTCTCATCTATTAATCACATGAAATAACTTATTTGAGGAGATTGAGGAATATTAACATCTCCTGCATGAATTAGAGGGTTGCTCCCCTACCCCCGGGCTTAGTTCATGATCATTTAAATATGTCTTGTCCAGGTTAGCCAGAGCTAAGGTCCTTGCTATATTTGATTTTCAACAATAAAAATATTTGAGAATGTTATTTTTTAAACATTTACAATATGAAATGTGAATAACAGTGCTATGTTTATTGGTGGTCATAAACACATTTTTTGATAAACAAATTGTCATTTCAACATCACAATAACTTCCAGATTTATTAGAATTAATGTGACCTCTTTTTCCAAATAGATTTTGACCCTGAAGTGTTAGATTTGTAAGCACATCCATTATTACACTGTACTAAAAAATACCTTATTAATAACAATAGTATCAACTGAGAATGTTTTGCTTGTGTTATTATTTAGTCTTTTTTTTAAAGTTTCAAACTGGGGCCGGCCCAGTGGCGCACTCGGTAGAGTGCGGCGCTTGGGAGCGCGGCAGCGCTCCCGTCAAGGGTTCGGATCCCATATAGAGACCGGTCCCGCTCACTGGTTGAGCGTGGTGCGGGCGTGACACCGAGGGTTGCGACCCCGTTGCCGGTCGCGGTACGGGCGCGACACTGAGGGTTGCGATCCCGTTACTGGTCACGAAAAAAGACAAAAAGGAAAAAAAAAAAGTTTCAAACTGTAACATGTCTATAAACTGGTCCCTCTTCTAAAGTCAAAAATTAGGACACAAATGTTCAAAATAAACAGGAGAAGAGCTAGTTTGAATGTCTTCAGAAACCCAAAGTAGATTTTAATACATAATTATTTTATGAGGAATAGAGGAATAAAAAACAATATAGACACTGCCTCCAGCATCACTGTAGCCCTGCTCTTCAGGAATGTGCTACAGGTTAAACACGTGCCCCAAAGGTACTGAGGGTTGCGATCCCATTACTGGTCACGAAAAAAGACAAAAAGGAAAAAAAAAAAGTTTCAAACTGTAACATGTCTATAAACTGGTCCCTCTTCTAAAGTCAAAAATTAGGACACAAATGTTCAAAATAAACAGGAGAAGAGCTAGTTTGAATGTCTTCAGAAACCCAAAGTAGATTTTAATACATAATTATTTTATGAGGAATAGAGGAATAAAAAACAATATAGACACTGCCTCCAGCATCACTGTAGCCCTGCTCTTCAGGAATGTGCTACAGGTTAAACACGTGCCCCAAAGGTTTACGTACTAGAAACTTAATCTACACTGTAACAGTGTTAAAGGTGAGAAGTCCTATTACAGTAATTGAAAGTTGGGGCCTTTAAAAGGTGATTAGATTGTGAGGACTGTAGCCTCATGAATAGATTAATCCATTGATGGCTTAATGGGTGGTCATGGCTGTGGTTAGGATGGCTTATTAGGAGAACTAGTGAGAAGCTAGCTCTTTCTTGCTCAGCCATTTGCCACGTGATATCCTGTGTCACTGTAGAGAGTCATCACCAAGACCAAGGGCCTCACCAGATGTGTTCCCTGGACTTTGGACTTCCCAGCATCCAAAACTGTAAGAAATAAATTATATTTCTTTATAAATTACCCAGTTTCAGCTATTCTGTTATAAGCAACAGGAAACAGACTAAAACAACATGAATTCCAGATAACAGGTAGCACAACCAAATGATTTCTCTGTAGGACTACTGCCCATAGCAAACAAGGAATCCAAACCTTGGTACCCTGGCTTGTAGTCCACTGCTCTATGCCTACAACTACAAAGCTTCTCATGCACTTCTTTTTTTTTTTTCCTTTTTGTCTTTTTTCGTGACCAGTAACAGGATCGCAACCCTCAGTGTTGCGCCCGCACCGCGCTCAACCAGTGAGCGGACCGGTCTCTATATGGGATCCGAACCCTTGGCAGGAGCGCCGCCACTCTACGGAGTGCGCCACCGGGCCTGCCCTTCTCATGTACTTTTAAGCACCAAAAGCCTCCTATGGAGCAACTGTCAGCCTAACAATGGGAAAGGAAGTACGTCCTTGAGTGCCATCCTCCTACTGCCCCACAGTGGGGTCTTATCACAAACTCTACCAGTTTCTTAGAAAAAATACTTCACTATTGGTTAGTCACTAACCAAACTAATCTGATCAGTTCAGTTTATAGTAACACATATCACAGTAGCAGATCTTTACAGATTAGTTTGGTTAGGAATCAAAGTACTCACCAATGCTAGAAAAAAAGCACGTGAAAGAATATCTTGGTTTGTTGATTCACTTGGATGAACTGTTATAAATACTATGTAATTTAATATGAGTTCTTTTCCTGATTATAAAAGAAGATGTACACTATAGAAAATTAGGAAAATATATAAAGTGTAAAGAAAAAAAATCACATAGTCTCACCACACAGAAAAAAAAATACAGACAGTTCTCACTTTTATATTGGAATGTGTTAACTGAAACCTGTGCTTATTGGAACTGTGTCCTTGCTTTGCAGAGCTGCATGGTAACTGACGTCAAACTTAGTGCCTATACTGTTAAAATCCACATTATTTTCTTCCTATTCTCTATGCACATTTTTTTTTCCTTTTTGTCTTTTTTCGTGACCGGTAACGGGATCGCAACCCTCGGTGGATTAAACAAATAAAGTGTGAAGAATTTATTCCAATCATATTGCTTGGTATACTAAGCACTCAATAAATATATTATAATGAGATTTTCCGAAGCCCTATTTACATCTGAAATAAAATAAAAGACTAGCTAATTTGAAAATATGTAGTACTAAGATAACAAAATGTACCAAAATATTGGTTTCAAAAGAAAGAAACCAATATGAAATATGAAATATGGAAGAAATCAATATAAAAACTTTTCTCATATTTAAGTGAACACATAACCAAAAAAGCCATGTGTTAAAACACACAAGAAAATGCCTTTTAAAAATACAGTTGCTGGGCCGGCCCGGTGGCGCACTGGATAGTGCGCCGCTTGGGAAGCGTGGTGGCGCTCCCGCCCGAGGGTTCGGATCCCACATGCGGACTGGTTCCCGCTCACTGGCTGAGCGAGGCGCGGGAGCGACGCCGAGGGTTGCAATCCCGTTGCCGGTCCCCGGTCTGGTACGGGGGCAACACTGAGGGTTGCGATCTGTTGCCGGACACGGAAAAAGTCAAAAAAAAAAAAAAAAAAAAAAAAAAAAAATACAGTTGCTTTAAAAAATATCATAAACATCTCTTATAATTTCCCTAGTAAATTGAGAAAACAACCATATTTATTATTCACATTACCCAACCTAATTTCTCTCTCCAGTAAGTCCGTATGAACATTACTTAAAGTCAAATTAAGCTAACGATCATCTCTTTTTCTCTTAAGTATTCATAGAATAGTTTATGAAACACAAGTCTCACCTGCCCCCAAATATATATTAAGGGAGGTTGTTCTTACCAATATTTCTTCACATATAAACACTATTCTTCCAAGTTTTCAACAGAGATCTATTTACTTTACAGTATTTTCTTTCTTTCTCAATACAAGGGAAATGCAGTGATCATAAAAGACACCATAATATCTAGAATCTATTTGTACATGGCATTATGTTATGTATTGCAAAAATTAAGTTCAGAGATATAATAGGAATTTTATTTAATATTGAACAGCAGGAATGATCATCTGTTCAATAATGTTATAAAGGACTTGGGCTTGCAAATAATAAATTCAAATCAAATTTAATAACAGATTCAAATAAAAAAAACAATGTGCAAATATTTACTTTACAAATGCTAGCCCATTGTTAGACAGTTGTTGGAAAATTAGCTTTAATACGCACAAAAAGAAATAAACACAAACATATTCACAGTGGGTTCTCCTTCCAAAAGGACTATTCAGTCTTGGCTGGTCAAACATATGTCAAATATAAGATTTTAGTATACTGGCAGTACTGACAGGCATGGAGGCATGGATGTACAAATAAGGAAAGAAAAGAATTTCTGATCCCCTTCTCTCATGAAGTTATCAACTAACACTATTATTAAATATAATCTCCAGTTTTTGTTTCTAGCAGTTATCAGGAGCCAAAGAATGCTAACAAGCCTAAAAGTAAGAAAGCTGTCACTATCATAGAAGACTAGCTACTAGTAGAAGTAGGAACGTAGAAACCAAAAGCAGGCAAAACTAATACCTCCAGAATCTGTGTGGCAATCTGTTTGGAAAATTTTTCTAATACCTAAAGTCTACAGAGATATAATTTTATTAACATATTGCATATTTTTAAATAATACAGTATTCTCTCAATTTTCTGACAACATTCTAGGAAAACAGGGAAGGGGGCAATAAAGCACACTGCATATATTTATCAATTTACACATGTGCCGAAAAATTAGCACAGATTTAAGTGCACAAAGTATCACAAACTGACTTCTGGTAAATCATTCTACTTTATAGTTCATGTCCAAGGTACCTAAAATTAATGAAAATAACTCCCTATGCACATGATAAGGTTATAGAAAATTAGAGATTTCCCCCATTCTAAGATGAGTTCTCAGTTCAGCCGAATAACATTTGATCAGTTTCAGATGGGGATTGAGGGAGGGAAGAGAGGGAGAAACTGGCAAAGCAAAAACAAAAAAAAACACACACACACAATAAACAATAAGACATATTTTATCTAGATATTTAGACCACCTAGTTTTAGCAAGAAATTGTCCACCTAAAAATATATTTATTATGCTTACCTAACCACGGAACCATGTTATATATAAAGTACGTCAAATCAACAGTAATTCCTCAAAGAGCTTTCCAAACACTTAAAGAATCCAAGCTTCAGAATCAAGACTCAACAGCTTACTTTTGGTGGATAAACAAATGAGTACTGAAAAACTATAATTTTTATATTACATGCATCAAAAATACAGTTGGAAAGTTGCATATCCAACTTCTACCATACATGTAACTGAGTAAGTGCTCTGTAAAAAATTCCAAGCTTCAGAATCAAGACTCAACAGCTTACTTTTGGTGGATAAACAAATGAGTACTGAAAAACTATAATTTTTATATTACATACATCAAAAATACTGTTGGAAAGTTGCATATCCAACTTCTACCATACATGTAACTGAGTAAGTGCTCTGTAAAAAATGACACATCTTTTAGCTTCCTAATTAGCTATGCTTGCTTTTGGAGGAAAGATGGAAGTTTCTAGAGAATAAAATCAACATTCTTAGAAACTGTTTACAATAGAATGACTTACCAAAAGGAGGTAGTCCATATGTTTGGGTAGCCTGAGGATAGACAGCATAGGGTTGAGACTGCTGTAGTGTCTGGTACTGAGTCTGCCCAGGGTAAGCAGTTTCCGAAACAGGAACTGAGAGGATATGTGCATAAGGTCTAGAAAAAGTCACAAAAACAAAAATTTTCATGTGTGATATATTTTAGTAATGAAAAATAAGTAAAATAGATAATACCACTAACGGCAACAAGGAAAATAACCCTCCACATAAAATGGCTCTTACGGTCAGAAAGTAGAACCCCTTTTTCCTTTTCAGGTTCTATTATCTACCTAAGAAATAATTTTTTGAAAAACTTAATAGTTTCAAACATACTCCCAAGTTCCAATTACTACCCTATAAACATTTGTGGTGTGCTATATTCAAAGCACTACATTAGATACAAGGATTGATTAAACTTGTTTATGCTTTGTCTACATATAGAATAAAACCTAAAAATAACAGAAAATTAGATAGAACAGAATTGGCAATTGGCTCTCATTCTCTACCCAGCCCCCTGGGCCAAACTAAAGTTTTGAAAGGGAAAGTGGGATTTGGAAAAGAGGGTAAGGCTGGTAGAGAAAATGCAAGAAACCACATCAGAAAACAGAGGGTAGGGATGAGCCCCATTATCCTCAAATCAAGTCTACCAACAGGAGCCAGATAACTAACAAAATCCAGGAAGTCCCAGACAAGACTCAATCTCTCCATTGACATTTAAGTCAGAACATACTGCCACTAGTTGGTGCCAACCACATTAGGGCTAGCTAGGGATTTTAATGCAGAGGTGAAATGCCTCGGACATTACACTGGCTAGCTGACCTGGTCGTTTCATCCACGCTATTGCACTACATTTTTAGATACTAGCTATTTTAATTGGTGAATTATGCTATACTTATAATGCAAGAAAGTGCTATATGAACAATATAAGTTTTACACTGGCTAGCTGACCTGGTTGTTTCATCCACGCTATTGCACTACATTTTTAGATACTAGCTTTTTTAATTGGTGAATTATGCTATACTTATAATGCAAGAAAGTGCTATATGAACAATATAAGTAATAACAACAATATGAGGGGAGTTTATTAGAAGGGAAAAAGTTTTTTTTCAGCTTTGAGTGAAAAGGAAAATAAAGGAAGGCTATATAGAAATGATATATGAGTTGAGCAGATAGGATGTGCAGAAATGAGACAGAAAGGGTGTTCTAGAACAAGTGAATAGCCCTGGCAAAAGTACGGAGGAAGGAAAACAAGGGCTTCAGCCTACAAAAAGCATAAATCATATTAAGAGAAGTATATTAACAGAAGGGAAGTAGTGAGAGAAAGAAAGAAAGACCTGAATGCCAGGCTAACACAGTTCAGATAAATCTGAAACAATTGGGAGTCACTGAACTTGTTGAGCAAAGAGTGACAAGATCAGAGCTATTCTTTAATAAAGATTAATTTACCATTGCTTGGTAAAATGGACTAGAAGGAGGAGGAACTGGAAATGGAGGTCCAATTAAAAAATGATTATAAATCGATGGTTCAGATAAAGTGCTAAAGTGGTCTGAACTAACATAGAAGTCATAGCTAATAAGGTGTCCTGAATGTAGCAGGTATGCAAATACTTTTTGAATAAATAAATGGAATTTGGAATATGCAACATATTCACCTCTCAGAAGATTCTAAGAGACTGAATTTGAAAATGTCTACTCTTCTTAGCCAGATCTGAGTCCAGGAAATAGTTCAGGTTACAGCTGTTACTCATGTCAAATGGGAATAACTTAAAATCATAGTGACCTCAAATGGATTCACCTCCAGATACGTCAAAGATCATAACATCCTTTTTCATGTACTGATTTTACAGTTCCAAGCTCAAATATGTTTCCATATTTAGTATTTAATTTCTTCATAATGATCCCAGAGAATAGGTTCAGTCATTTCATGAAAGAAGAAAACCACATGAAAATGACTGGTCACCATCAGTGTTAATACCAATACCATTATTTTTAATAACAGATTAAAATTTAGAGAATTGAATTGACTTTTTAATTAGTTCATTTTTTAACTAATGCAAAATTCACACAGTACAAATAAATGTAACAAAGAAAAAAAAATGCATTTCCTTTTCATAACAGCCCCATAGACATCTTTCACATCTGTTACTAATTTCTTTATGTTTCTTGCACCGATAAGCTCCTAAGAATATATACTGGTTTAACAGGCATACTTGTATTTGTCTATGTATGTACGGGTCTACTCTTTATTAGCACACAACTGGTAGCCTGGTATATACACTGTTTTGAACCTACCCATCCTGAAGATGAGTAATCTGATTGATCTTAAATTCAGATTTTATCCCATGAAGACCCAAAACGTTACCTTTTAGTGACTTCGACCAATCAAACCTGCCTAACTTCAAGCCCAGTTCTACTCTGAGGACATTCCTCAAACAAGAAACTAAACAGATTAGGTTGAGAAGTCCCAATCTAGAGTCGGCTTTTTTTATTGACCTGTCTGTTACGGTAGAGGAAGGAGAGAATGATCAGAGGTCAATCAGTGATATGTTTTGATCACTAAAACTATTTTGCATTTTCAGTGCCTACTCATTTGCAGTTAGCTCCTGTGTAACTGTGATCTATTTCAGGAAACCATCTACTTTTTAAAACAATGCTACATAAACTATATTTAGAGAGAATAAAAAATTGGAGTAAGCATAGAGAGAACAAGAGAAGTGAAAATAAGCTAAATATCAAATTAAATTTTGCAATGAACCTAGAGAAAAAACATATATGTTAGACATAATTATTCAACTTACTTTGCAGAATACATTTGTGAGGTATAATCATTGGATGAGCGAGGGATGTAATCGGTGCATGTCATAACTGAAAGATAATACCAGGTAAAAAAGTTAGAACATTTCAAAAATAAAATGGGAAAATTGCATATCTCACCATACAGTCTTTCAAATTAAAATAACAAAGCTTGGCTATCCAAAAGTTAGAAAGAGTATATAGTAGAAAACACCTCACTTTTATGTTTACAGACCTGTTTATAGATTCCAGAAATAGTAAAAGAGGGGAGAATGTAGGGGATATGAAAGCTCTTTACTGACTGATCTCTATCTTCACCCATCACAGATCTAAAACCATAGATGAAGCAGCCTCCTAAGCTCTCAGCTGTATAAATAGGCAAGTTTAAAAAGCAAGATCCATACCTAGGAACCACATTATGCTTCTTCAGCTTATTCATTCTCTGGGTGCTCACTCTATTCTGAGTAATAGGCCATGAAAATTACTTATACGAAGACAAACTTGGGGGAAGCACCCATTCTTATTAGTAAACCATTGCTACTGCTGTGTATAATCAGCAGCAAAACAGATACAAGTATGCTTTTATACTACTATTTTTTCCTCTTTGTAGTGAATACTTTAAGTCTAGCAAAGCAGAATCAGACCTGAGTAACTGATGTGATGCTCTGACAAACCATCAAGTAAAGGGACTTCCAGCTAGTATACTCTTGACCCCCATGATTTCATCTGAATACTGTGAATAGGAACTGAATAGAACTGAAGGTGAACCTTCTAACTTTACATCTACCTAGGTTCCCTAAAAGAGAGCCTGACCCAAAATGGGAACACTGGTCAAGAGCCAATGAGGGGCCAATTCATGCCCAAGAGTAAGACAAAGCAACACCTGTGAGTTTATCATAGAAGATCTTGTCCAATGCCATTGTTCAAGGTCTTTAAAAATAATTATTGGAAACTTGAAGATCACATTCATTTACAATCATTTTGACAAAAATGAAGGAGATCTCGGGCCGGCCCGGTGGCACACTCGGTAGAGTGCGGTGCTTGGGAGAGCGGTGGCGCTCCCGCCGAGGGTTCGGATCCCATATAGAGACCGGTCTGCTCACTGGTTGAGCGCGGTATGGGCGCAACACCGAGGGTTGCGATCCCGTTGCCGGTCATGAAAAAAGACAAAAAGGAAAAAAAAAAAAGATGAAGGAGATCTCAACTCGATCTAAAGTTCTTACCATCTATCACATAAAATGTAAGGTAAATTCACTCAAATTCTGCATGACGGTTCCTTCTCTGCTGACAGTTACTTTAAAAAACCCAAACCCTTATCCTCCTCCAATTTAATTCTGGAGGAGATCAACAAAACATCCTGAAAGACTTAGGCCAGTATTTACTTCTCAAGAGAATGAACCAGCCTTAATATTGGCAGTATACAGAAACCTTGAAAAGATTATAAAAAGTCAAGACATACTCTGCTATTATTCAATAGGAGGTCAAGTAAGTATGCTGGCTTAGACTAGAGTAGCAATAGTGGGGATGAGGCAAAGACCTCGAAACATATACTGAAAAATAAAAAATAAATTTTAAAAAAAGAAATATATTCTGAAGGTAAAACTAATATGACATTCTGATAGATTTGGATATGGGGAAAGAGAAAAAGAGGGGAATATACGATGATTTCTTGGTTTTCAGTTTGAGCAACTGAAGGGATAGTAATACTGTTGGAAATAAATTGTAATGTAGGGGGGGCATAGAATATAAGTAGTAGAATTGTAGAAAAATATAACCTTAATGTACGCAGTCTTGTAACAATGCATAAGCAACACAGCTTATCAGGGGCCGTGACAAGGGTCAGGCCCGAGCACACTAAACATTAATAGCCCCCACCGGTTCCAGGAAATAGCTGGTTCAAAGCCAGGCCCCCAGGAAGGTAAACAATTGAGAAATGCGCTAAAGGGGTGCCAGCCTGCTAAAACCCACCTGTAAACCCAAAAGGCGCCAGCTGAAGCCCACCTGTAAATCTAAAAGCGCCACAGATAACCAACAGATGATCCCATCACAATATCCATTCAAAAAACTGTATAAAAGCTGCTTGCATTGTGAATTCGGGGTCGCTTATGTCTTGAATGCGGGGCGACCCCAGCTTGCTGGAAATAAAAACCTCCTGCTATTGCATCAATCTCTGCCTCCTGGTCTTTGTGAGATGAGCCTTCCCGAGAAATAGGATTCATGCTTTCGGGCCAGTCTTACAATACCACTTCCTAAAATGGGCAAGTTTGGGAAAAGAACAGATTTAATGGGGGCTAAAGAAATCAAAACCTCTTTTTCGGACATTTTAAGTATGACTTTGCTTTCAGACCTCAAGTATAGATGTCAAATAGGCAGCTGGATCACAAATGAAATCAGGGGAGAACTCAAAATGGAAATATAAATTTGGAATTCATTGACAATGTATAAGATATTTAAAGTAATGCAGTGGATGGGAGGATCAAGAGAAAAGATGGCAGCCTAGAACCAAGCCCTGAGGCCCACAACATTCAGAGTTCAGGTAGAAGAAGGGCCATCATAGGAGAAATGTGGGAGGAAGACTGGTGAGAGAATATGAGGAGAGAGAAATGTCTATTAGAATTGGCAACATGGGGCCGGCCTGGTGGCACACTGGAGAGTGCGCTGCTTGAGAGTGCGGCGGTGCTCCCGCTGAGGGTTCGGATCCCATGTGGAGACCGGTTCCCGCTCACTGGCTGAGCGTGGTGTGGGCGCATCACCGAGGGTTGCGAGCCCGTTACCGGTCAGTAAAAAAAAAAGAATTGGCAACATGAAAGTAACTGATGACCTTGACAAGAG